>NW_015522537.1:0-1513 GCF_001515645.1 Sinocyclocheilus grahami
GTGTTTTCCTCTGGTTTTGTTTCGGGTTCTGTTTTTTCCTCTGGTATTGGTTCAGGTTCTGGTTTTTCTTCTGGTTTTGGTTCGGGTTCTGGTTTTTCCTCTGGTTTTGGTTCGGGTTCTGGTTTTTCCTCTGGTTTTGGTTCGGGTTCTGGTTTTTCTTCTGGTTTGGCTTCAGGTTCTGGTTTTGGTTCGGGTTCTGGTTTTTCCTCTGGTTTGGCTGGTTCTGGAGCTGGAGTCTGTTCAGCCGGAGGTGCAGCGTCGCCCTCTGCTGGAGCTTCTTCTGCAGCCTTCGTTTCTTATAATACAGACAGATATAAATTATCATCCATTTCACATAAATAAATATGACAAGTCAGTACAGTGATGGTATCACATGCAAAACCCATGATACTTTAACATGTTTGGTACCAAATTCATATATAGTTCAAGTCAAGTCACAGCGCTTTATACAACATAGACTGTTTCCAAGCAGTCAAAGTGTTAATGGTGCAAAAATCATCAATTATGAAACAATTTCAACGAATTTGAATATATTTTGTTTCAGGTGTAGCTCTACAGAAGACACTAGTGTTGTTATTCAGCTCAATTAAAAATAACAATAATACAAATGACAAAAGCACATAAAAATACTAAAAATAAAAATGGCCGAAGCATATAAAACAATGACTAAAGACTAAATAAAAAGTGAAAATATAAAAATAAAAGCTAATTCAAAATATTAATAAAAACTATAATAGAATATAAATAATGCTAACATAACACTGACAAATCAGGGTTATTAATATACTATTACCAAAACTAAATTAAAAATTAATTAAAAAAAAAAAAAACTACTAAAAATCACAAAACACACAACACAAAAACTAAATTAAATATAATATGTTTAAGCACTAAAATTACTAACACTAAATTAATAAATAAATTCAAATCAAAACAGAAAACATATTTGAATTCATAAATTTTTACATTTATAATAATACTTTTAAAAAAAATACAAAATTCAAAGTTATCTCATCCAATCGTATCAGTGCAGTTAAATTGATAAATTAGTATTCAAATACAGTCAGGTATTTCATAGTGTACTATGATTTATTAAAGAAACACACACCATGTCAGTGTTTTATAAGCAATGTCCATCACATGCATGTTATTTACCTGCGGCAGCTGCAGGAGTGGCCGCCGTCTGCGCGCCGTCAGCGAGAGGTAACTCATATTCACACACGTATGTTAAACTCTGGAACAGATTACAGTCAGATCCGTGTGAGACGTGCTTCATTTTCATCTTTTAGCGTTTATAAAAGTGGTAAGTGACACATGGGGCAATTTATGGACAGACAGGAGCCTGGCACTAAGCGGTGGAGACATTTCATACATGTAGTTTATTTTGCAATAATGTCTGAATTATTGTACATTATCACACTTATTACAAGGCTACTTCTCAAATAAATGTGCATGAAATATTAGATTCGAATTTAGTGACGTGACATGTGGCCAAGTATGGTGACCCATACTT
>NW_015522538.1:0-1513 GCF_001515645.1 Sinocyclocheilus grahami
AACTTGTAAAAGTGCATGTAGCATCCTATGACCCCTTTAAGGAGTCTAAATACACAGGCTAAATAGAAGTTCTGTGCTCTGGTCCTGTCCTGTGATTGTGCATAAAGATTTTACAAATTCAAAACTTTATTAAGACAGTATATATACGTTACTGTATACAATACCCATTAAAAAGCATGTCATCTTAAAATAAGGTTTTTTATGTTTTTGAAAGAAGTCTCTTATGTAATCCAAGGCTGCATTTAATTGATTCAAAATGAAGCAAAATAACAATAATATAGTGAAATATTATTACAGTTTAAAAGAACTGTTTTCTATTTTAATGTATTTTATGTCATGGTAAAGCTGAATTTTTACCATCATTACTCCAGTCTTTAGCGTCACACAGTCCTTCAGAAATCATTACAATATGCTGATTTCAGCTCATTATCAGCGTTGAAAAAGTTGTGCTGCTTAATATTTGTGTGGAAACTGTGATACATTGTAAGGATTCTTTGGTAAATCGAAAGATCAAAAGAAACATTATAAATGTTTTGATCACTTGAGTGCATCCTTGCAGAATAAAAATAATTTCTTTTTTTAAAAATTACGAGGAAAAAGTGTTTTAGATGCAGTATACATTGCGGGACACTGCTGTGAAGTGCTATGTCATCTCAGTTGTCACTCGTGTATAAACGACAGCAAACTGCATCAGACTGAGAAGCAGACAATGGTATAGTCAACCAGCCACCTTTTTCAATTCATTATCATACCAAGTAACGCACCCTACGCATGTTTGGTATTCATACTATGGATAAGATTACAGATACCACAGTGTATGTGAAGCAGAACTCAGCCGAACAACGTGCAAACACGAGCAGGTTTAAGAAATCTCATTTGCTGTCTGCTTATCTGGTGTGTGGTCATGCAGCGACAAGCCTTCTCTTGAAAATGATCTCTTCATCTTTCATGCCACTGAGTATTTCAGATGAAGATGAGGAAGAAGGAAGGTAGAAAATGGGGTGGGCCAGTGGGGTTATGGGTAATCCAAAACCACCGCTGCTTAAACTCTACCGCGCATCCTTTCACTGTGTGCTTGCTTCATACCACATACGGAAGAATCAACCCACCTGAAGCCAGGTACACTCATACTCATACTTGTCAGTGTCCTTAACAAGTTGTCTTGCTGTGAGCCTCCGTTTTGTTAATCATTTCCATAAAATAACATTTTCTGCCACAAGTCAATTTCACATAGGATTACGTGGATAATCTGTCTGGCCTTCTTTGTGGCCTTTCTTGAACTTTGACTTTTTGATTTTCTGTAGAGGAGGCCTGTTTACTTTGTTGCCAATATAACAGCAACATCATTTACAATAATCAATTCACATATCTCAACCCCCGATTGACACACACAGAAAAATGCAATATCTATAAATGCCATGAAGATCATGTGTCAGTAGTTTACAGACCAGCTTATAGTTATCGTCTGACTAGTGCTTATTGTTTTATGATATCCTGTGGGTGACTCACTTTC
>NW_015522539.1:0-1513 GCF_001515645.1 Sinocyclocheilus grahami
TCATGCAAACACCATAGGACATCATCTTGCCATGGCCAGAAAAAGCGGTTGACTCCAATCCGGAGCATACATTTCACATTGACATGAGTTTCATTCAAATCTTGAATCACTCCGGGATAAAATTCATCATCATATTTAACACAGTACCACTGGTCGATGATATCAGAGTTTTGCCAAGGAATTTCAGATGGATTCTGGATCTTGCCCTCCTGTGTGGATGCTGTTACTTGAACCTCGAAGGTAAAGGTTTTGGAGTTGTAACACTGACACTCCATGGTCTGTCTTGTTGAGCAAAGACAGCTCACATCGCGGTAAATGATTTGTCCTAGGGTAAGTGTTATGACTTGGTGAATGCTCATGGTTGATGGCACCACTGGGAGATTATTGGGCATGCTCTTTATGGCCTCATCTCTGTTCTCTTCACTTATGTAGAGCAACTTTACTGACATCTGAGCATCCAGAAGTGCACTGAATAAGAGCTCAGCATTAGGCATGTCTTTTCCATGGCTGACCAGCCTGTCTGCGGTCCTTTTTAAAAAGACTTCAACACCATCTGGAGCACCCTTGCCGCGGCTTGCCTCCAGAAAGTTTCAGGTGCCTGACTGAAAACAACAACAGTCTCAGTTGTCCACTGTGTGAAGAAAACACTTGCTTGCATGTCCCCCTCACTTGCAACTGGGAAGTCTTTATTTTTGCAGGCAGGGCATTCATTGTACATACAATCCTTTGCGTTTGAGTCACAGTCAGTATCCCCAATGAATCGGAGCTCATGCAATGATCTTCCTAGTATTTTTGTATTTGGTAGAGGCATGCATTTAGCTGATGTTGTGTATTAGGTTGTGATGGAAAACTAAAGTTTTGCAGACTTCTCTAGACACGGGTTATCCTTCTTAATAGGTGCCGGGTTTTTGATCTGGGTGACTCTGTCTGTATATTGCTGTAGTCTTTCACATCTTTTCCTGAATTTGTCAGTTTTTTTCTTCTGTTGCTTTAGGGCTTCCCTCAGAGCCTGAATCTCCCTGTACAACTTATACGCCCTTCTCCTGACTTTTTTCCTTCCAGCTGTTCTCTGTCTGAAATAATAAACAAATACTTTTTTATTGATCATGTGATTTGTCCATGCTCATCATGATCATGTGTTCTATGCCTTCCAAAGAATGCTAAGTTGATATTCTGGTCTTTTCATTGTGATTTCATAATACAATCTGTTGTTGAACCCTATTATCTGCTCAATAAACCTGTACCTCGACATTTGAGACTGAGGACCAACTTCAGGACTCTGAGGTGTAGTAACCTGGTTCTCTATCACTTCTTTCTCTCTCTGGTCTGGCGCTGGGCTCTTCTCCAGTATGATCTTTTCCTTTTCTTCTCCCTCTCACTTAAATTTTCATTGTCGTCACCTTTCCTAGCTTTCTGTCACCATGCCACTTCTCACTCTGTTTCTGTAAATATGCAGCCCTTCTCTCAGGATCAGCATCATGCCGAGCCTTATATTGGCGCTGTTTCTCAGCAG
>NW_015522540.1:0-1513 GCF_001515645.1 Sinocyclocheilus grahami
TTTCTGTATTTTTGGTCAAATAAATGCAGCCTTGATGAACAGAAGTGACTTCTTTAAAACACATTGAAACTCTTACTGATCCCAAACTTTTGAACAGCAGTGTGAATGCATATATTTGAAACTCATCTAGAAAAACATGAATTTATATAACTAAAATCATTATAGTGCATATACTGAAACACTGCTTCAGCCCCCCAGCAGTGACTGCTGTTAAAGACTCGAGAAGCGACTGCACTACTCTGACCTTCGACTCGTTCCGTCATTTATCAGCTAAACGTGATCTCTTTTACACCCCGTTTAGGAAACATTTTGACACCCCGTTTCTGACCAGTAATGCCACACCCGCTTTATTTGAACACTTTTCAAAACGGTAGTGAGAACAGAATTTCCTGAAAGCAAGCAGTTTGGGTGCTGCAAACCCCAGAGAAAGCAAGCGTAAGCTCTCTGCAAACGAGGAAAAGCCTCTCACCTCGTGTCTGAAGGAGGTCAATCTCTTTGGTTAAACAATCAATATCGATCTGCAGAAGTCTATTCTTACACCTCAACTGCTGCATCTCCTCAATCTGAAAATAAGTAGAAATAAATACATGAAACTGAATTGTTGTTCTTTTACAATATGCAACAAATGTATTTAACAGTCTATGAAGTGTTTGTTACCTTGCATCAAGTCCATCACGATACTAGATACTAGATCTACACGATGTTATTGATAAAAGACATGCTCTGACAGTACGTGGATTAAATATTTCTCCTCAGCATATTGAAGAGAGTCATAGTCAAACTGCTGTGAGAGCAAATACTGCGAGAGATGAGAAGTGCAGCGGTGCGGTGACTCACAGACGGGATCTGACAGACGGAGTTGGAGCGCTGCAGTCGTCTCCTCGTCAGGTCGTTCTCCATCTCATTGACTTCCTCTTTCAGCTTCTCCAGCTTTCTCTTCTTCTGCTCGAGTTCGTGCCACAGTCGCTGCATACGTGCTCTCTGATGCACCAGCAAAGCTGCAAGTTCACATGCACCGTCGTCAGACACCAGTCGAGTTTCATGACAAAACTAATCACACACAAAACAACACTGCAGAACATCTGATCAACTAGACAGAACGTGATAAAACAGCATTCCCATTCAGCATACACAACTCCCATAATGTGAAGTATCGGAGAAAACAAGGTAAGAGACAGACACATCAGGCAGGACATGAACTCGTGGACTGGACTGTATGATAAGGTGGTGAATGAGAGTTCACAGTGGACTGTGGAGGCCAAATTACTGTGTTTGGTATTAGATGCATTACTCGACCTACAATAATACATTAAAACAATACCCATCACCATTCAACACTTGTATTTCCAATAGGACTTCTAACTTCATTCAGACAGCCTCTTATACACTAATGCACTGATCTATTTTGACATATCGGATATTTTGTCCAATCTGGTTACAACCTCTTAAGGACATACTTTTTACAGATTTTACATAATATACAGGTGCATCTCAATAAATTAGAATGTCGTGG
>NW_015522541.1:0-1513 GCF_001515645.1 Sinocyclocheilus grahami
TATGTTACAGACTTTTCATTAAGACCCTAAAGAATCATATAAACTCTTAAGACCCCTTTAAAGAGATCACTCAGAAGGCAGAAAAACTGGAGTTTGAGAAGTAATACAAGACACTCATGAACAAGATGTGTTTTATAGGAAAAACGAATAAGTTTATCATAAGAACAAACAATAAAAAGGTCCAAACTGTTTATGGTTGGTCAACAAGTAAACGAAATCCATATAAGTAAAAGAAAACAAAAAGTAACACATTATTACAAAACAAATTTCCCACATTTATTTTAAACAAAGTAAAGGCTTTGTTAAACATGTAATGCAATGCCATAAACAGCACTGATTTATCTTTAGCTGCCATGTTTATAACCGACTTTGTGATATTTAATACAAATATCTTAAAATTGCTTTTTTACATCGTCGTGAAAATGTAATGTAGTGCTACAGTACTAATAGTATTTCTGACTAATAATAGTCAGAAAAATCTTACACTAATTATTATTGGTTAGGAACAGTTTAATGAAGCTTTAAATAAAATATCACAGATTGCATGTATTTTTATTTAGTATAATCATATTTGAAACATCAGGCTTTTTATGGCTCATACAATACGATATAGAAGACCATGCGGCTCATAGTTGAGGAGGAGGAAAAAAACACCTTAATTTCATTAATTTTCCCCCTTCGATCCAATAAGTGTTCATCTTGAAATATTATAAACAATATAGTAGTATATTGTTATATAATAGCTATTCTTATGTTTGCATTATGAGATTTAGTAAAGGTTTCACAGAAAGAAAAACTAAATGAGCTGAAGGGGGACGTTTTTAAATTTATAATAAAAAGCCTATATATAGATATAATAATATCAAGCATTAATCAGATGTCAGAAGGCATGTAGAATATTGTGTGCATTTTTTCAGTAAAGTTTTGATCACGCTGATAATCTCAAGGCCTTGGAAATTTGCTTTATAGGGTTAAGGGAATTTATTTAGTTTGAGTCATTCTGAAATGTAATTCTATCAGAGAACATTGAAATAACGCTCATTTTCCAAAAGGGATTGTTTTATTCGGTGGGCTCCAGGGTGCAGGAGGCTCATCCTGAAGAATAGCCTGAATCTTCTTCTCTTTTCTCTCTCTTTTTTGTTGAAACTCTTTTCTTTTCTGTAATAAAATGACCAGGACAATATAAATTCAACATCGCTCCAACGAGGGAAAACAATGAAAAGATTTCGTTCACAGTATGTCTAGTGAAAATTAAAAACAGATTACTTTTAGTTTGAGAAAAGCAACTTGATATATGACATGAATATGTGCATGTGTTTGTGTAAAGGTCATGGTACTGTAACACACCAGCCATTTGTCATACATCTCCAAGGCCATTTTTTCTTTTTCCTCCTTTTCATATTCCTCCTCCACTTCCTTTATCTTCTCCTTCCTGCGTTCTGCCCTGACCTTCTCTTCAATAACATCCTTCTTTCGGTCACTCCTATGCAACATGTGAAGAAATTACCAGAAA
>NW_015522542.1:0-1513 GCF_001515645.1 Sinocyclocheilus grahami
GGAAACTCATACAAGTCCGGTAACTGAATACTGGTCATGAGAGACTAAACTGAATGTTCCATGGACTCTTCTTCACCAAAAGATTCACTGCG
Source organism: Sinocyclocheilus grahami (assembly GCF_001515645.1). NCBI lineage: Eukaryota > Metazoa > Chordata > Actinopteri > Cypriniformes > Cyprinidae > Sinocyclocheilus > Sinocyclocheilus grahami. Next base: position 93 of record NW_015522542.1, read on the forward strand.
CCCTTTTTATCAAGGCATTTCAATTAAAGAGGTCATATAATGAGAAATCAAATTTTTTCTTAATTCTAAGTAATTCTTTAAACATACTTTCTAGTTCAAAAAACAAAGTGAAGTTGTGAAAAAAATATCTGAACTTGATACACCACATAGTCTTTTTTGAGATTGTATATATGTTCAATAATAATTGTTCCCCTCTTTGTCTTTCTCTATTCCAGGGTTAGAGGGTATGGAGTGCTCTCTTCCAGGGGACGGGCGGCAAGTGTCCCTCAGTGTGCTTTCTGAGGACAGTTTCCGTGAGTGTCTGGGATTGCTGACTCTCTCTGATTATCTCATAGTCATTTTCTCTGGAATTTGTATTTCAGTGGCAGCCATTATTGCCAGTTTCTTTCTGGCCTCCACTATCCACTGTTTCCAGCGGCTCAAATCCAAAAGGACAGATGAAGAGGAGGCAGAGGACTGAGGGGACTAATTGGACAGAATGGAGATTACACATTTCCCATAATGCACCACACAGTGGAAGCAAAGAGGTGAACAACTTTATTTCCATGAAAAAAGAACCCTGAATTAGGCCCCTGTGCGACTAAGGTGAGGCTGCTAGAGCCGTCTCACATCTCACAACCTTCATCTGTGATTCTTGAATGGAGCATCATGTTTTTATACTTGAATACCAATGATTGAATTGAGCCTTAAGACTAAAACTGTTCCTGAAAACGCAGTTTATGAAACCACTGTTTAATGCCCCTGTATTCAAAATTGATCAGCATTATATTTTGACATCAAATAGCAACAATGGTCTTTTTATGGAAATGTGAGTTAATTAGTATTTTCTACACAAGTTATTTTTGGTATTGTGTACATGAATCGTGCTCAGTTTTAGTAAGGTTTAGCTACTTGCACTTTAAAGTACAGATGACATTGCACACAATCCCAGTGAGCCAGACTGTAAGCCACTTTTCATAAATGATAATGGCACTTATCACCAAAGAATAAATGAGCATATATTGTGACATACATGTTTTTCATGTAAAGGGTTCAAAACGCCAATCAATTCGGTTTTATTACAAATAACACAAGACATGTTTGGCTATTGACGACTTCATAAATGTCATGCATACTCTTAATATGCTTGTTGTAGTTACAGATGGGTCACAATTATATACTGTATATCAAGTACTCAAAGTATTTTAAAGGCTAAATTAAAAGGGAACTTTGTCCATTTTATATTAATTTTGTCTCGTAACATTCTTTCCTTTTTTACTACATGTTATGACTAAATAAACATTGACGCCAAAGTGTTTAAAAAGATCAATTAATATGTCTTTTTCTCTTTTTTTTATTTATTTCACATACATATTGTACCTGATCGCAAGTGGGTAGCACTCTTTAAAAACTGTTTTATAAATTATATTATATTATATTAT
>NW_015522543.1:0-1512 GCF_001515645.1 Sinocyclocheilus grahami
AGGCAAATGTCTCTGGCTTCACACCTTTTATAGGCATCCTTTTTTTCCCCCCCCATTTGTTTTAACTTGAAGCTCATATAACAGCAAAAGAAAGATGGAAACGAAGTGATCACTCATGCATTGGCTTAGAAACAAGATTCTTTCCCATACTGTAATTAAAAAAAAAAAAAAAGTCTTTCAGATCACAAGTCAAAGTGCGAGTCCTTGTAGCTGATCTCTCGCAAAGTGGAGGTGCGACGGCGAGCGCTTTATATTCTCTGAATCTTATCGGCCACCACCACCGGGTTCTCTTTGCGGATCTTGGCTGCAGCCTCCGCCTTGTAGTCGTAGGGGCAGTTGTGCTTGTCCGAGTAGCGATGGAGTCCACAGAAGAGATTCCCACAGCGGCAGTCGAACCCTGACAAACCAGACATCAGCACATCAGAACGTGTGTACAGAGACTGCATCTGAGCTGTGGTGTGTGTGAACGTGCTGGCTGTGCCCACCTGTCAGGCCGACCTTCTTGCGGCACATGAAGCATCTGTTCTTCTTGGGTTTGGAGGCGTCGGGTGTTTTGGTCTCTTCAGCTGTGCTCGGAGGAGCGGTGGACGCGGTCGGCTGAGTGACAACTGGAAAAACAGTCACACGAATTAACAGCTCACAAACAACTACAAGCTAAGATCACGGGAAGAGTTTTATTGAAGCAAACAGAGTGGATTACTTTGACGACGAATGAAACACGACATGTAGTAGCATTTTACACAATCTGCAGAACTTTTAAAAAACACTTAAATTTCAAACCGTGTTTTATAATATATAGCGACCGTATGTGCTCTTTTTCCTGGGACATGTCCTGGCTGGGATTTCCAAACGACCTAAAATGTCCCAGTTTTGGCTTTGTTTTCCTATTGACAGTCCTCAGACATTGTGTGTGTGTATATTTGCATTGCTCTTATTCGCTGTAGATCCACCTTCTCACATGCCATTATGTGCAATGCCTGCACGCTGTCGGTCACTTCTTTTCACTCTTTACCTTCAGCAAACATGAAACCAATTGAAAAACAATCCCAGACATTTCAGGTAAAATTACAAATCCCATCCAGAACATGTCCTTAAAAAAAATAAAAAATAAAAGGGGGATGCATGGTCATACTATAATATCTTAAAAATAATAGCAACTGTCAGGAGTCAGAAAGGGGCGCGATGATCAAATGCTTCACTGGTCTGACTGAAGTGAAAAATAAATAATTTTTAATAAGGTATAATATTTCCCCCCATACAAACAAAAAAATAAATCAAATTAATTTGCTAAAATGACGGAGCATTGAAACTTGCATACTAGATTTTCTGCAGTATGTACAGCACCGTGTATAGTGCAAACATTGGATTACTTAAGTGTTTCCCAAAATGTGCAGCTGATGTGCAATGTGAATATATATATAAAAAAAAAAATTGGCATCCAATCTTGCATCCTTAGCAGCGTACCCCACAATGCAATGCAGTCTTCTTGAACGTTCATTTTTAACATGCGGG
>NW_015522544.1:0-1512 GCF_001515645.1 Sinocyclocheilus grahami
ATCATTCAGAAGAGCTCTGAACATCCTGAACTACAGCAGATGACAAATCTGAGTGCCTCATAAATAACAGTTAACTTGTGACAGCTTCATTTGTAAGTTTTAACATTTTTCAATTCAAAAGGGTTATGCAATAATTTTTTTTAATTTATAAAACTTTTTTTTAAATGCACAGTGACATTTAGGCTTATTCTCCTCTAAATATGAAAGAAAACATTTTCAGGAAGTGTCTGAGTTGTACTCTTTTGCGTCTTTTACTAGGTTAACGTTTTTTTTTGTTTGTTTAGTTTTTTTATATAACGAAAGTACTCAGATGGAGATTGAATTTCTGCTCACTTCCTGCTGTGAAGTGTACAGCAGCTATTGACATGCCCCATGTTTGTCACAGTTTTGAAGCACCAGGAAGTGTCCCATCCAAAACACTTTGAAAGTACATTGCAACATTTGCACGCAAAGACTGATGGTGAAATTATAGTTTCTAAGCTCTTACTGAGAAAAGGCAGAATGGGCATAGGTAAGCTTTTCACTCAAACTCAAATCAACTGATATGAAACTAAACATGCTGCCAACATTGTATACCGTTTCTGTGAGATACTCTTACTACTTTCACTTTCAGATTGTCAAAGTTAAGGCTTTTTGATCTGATTATTAAAAGACCATTTGTGCTGGGTTTTCATAAGGCTTTTTATAAGTCATAATGCTCAATTCATGACAGATGCGCTTGTTACACACAGGCTCATTTTTATTAAATAATAGCTTATATAGTTTTAAACAGTGCATGCTATTGTTTTAAAAAAATCATTCTTGTAAATGAAAAAAAGGATAGTTTAGTATTGCATCTATACCAACAGGCTACTCACTTGACCACATTACTCACATTTTACTTAAATCTTAAAGGTGACACCCAAGTCAAAGACTGTGGCCAAACCAAGTCCTGATGGTGCTTGTTCAAATATTGGCAGTGGATGTTTTCAGGAGGGAAATAAGCACGGCGAAATCTACAAACTGTGTAATTAGTTTTCTGTTCACACCACTCATTGTACTGTTTTAAAAAAAATATTTAATCAAAGGCAAAGGTATTGGTACTTTGTAATTTCTTGTAATTTTTAACCCACTGGGTTCTGAGGGGGTTTTGGGGCCCTGGAGAAATTTTGACATGCCGTGACATTTGTGCTTTTTTCAGTTTCTTAAAAACATCTTAATGGCTAAAGTCTGATTACACTGTGCTACAATAATCTGTGAGCAGCATGTATGTAAATCTTTGTGTTTTTGCGAAAATAAGGTTTATGCGTGGTTAGTGAAAAAAAAACAATTTTTAAGTCAGTGAAATAAGGCCAAAACAAACAGAACATTTGTTCACAACACTTTTTAGAACTGGATGTGGTAGACGAGAGTTTTTATTTATATATATATATATATATATAATTGAAAGCTAACAAAAAATAAAGAAAATAAAAATATAAAAATTTACGCACACACACACATGTTGGTTTTTATGGTTTATGAGGACTCTCC
>NW_015522545.1:0-1511 GCF_001515645.1 Sinocyclocheilus grahami
TTTTTTTTTTTACATGAAAACTTTATTGTGACGTGATACTAAATTAGTATTATATGAGTTTATAAACCCATTTCTGGTTTGATCTCGATGAAGTATTAGCCTATTACTTGAGCTGGTGCACAAAGTCGGTAAAACAGAAGATGAAACGAACATATTAGATGATAAACCCATTTCATCAGATGAACATTATCTTGTTGATGAGCGTGACTCTTCTGTTGTGTTATTCATCTCTGAGATCCTCCACGCTCTTCATTATCCAGCCAAATGTCAAATTAGTTGGTGCTCATTGAAGATGGAGAAGGTTCGTGTGAATCATTATCAGCTCGCGCGCTCGTTGTGTGTATTATGAAGAAGCGGGAGAATCAGACTGCGAATGTAATTAATCCCATTGAGTTTAATAAGTACCTGGGGAGGCCCTTTGTATTCAGTCTTTTCATTGTGAGTTAAGAACTACAGCGAGAAAGAGATGGACGAACATCCCGTTTTTGTGCTTCGCTGTGACTGAAAGGACCAGCATTGATCTCGCTTATGGACGGATGTGGTTTGAAATGCACAAAAACAGCCGAATAAACAAACATCAGGCCAGCTTCCCTGTTAATGAGGCTGTGGAGCACAGGAGCAGGACAGACAGACTTCAGACTGAGTCACAAAAGAGCCGAAGCTTCGAGAGGCGCCAGAAGAGCGCAGAGCTGAAAAGGTAAAAAACTAATGGATGACACTTTATTGTCTGCAGCCTTTTCAATCTGAGACACGCTGTGAGTCCGTGATAAAGGAGACAGACTTGGGGATCCATTAAAAAGTCGAAATTTCATTTGAACATCTATGTTTGAATTATGTGTCTTTAGCACATACATGCATATATTACATGATTATTAATTGTGTGTATATATGTGCCTGTGTACGTATATTAATAGTTAGATATTAATAATATAATAATTACTCTATATAACATTATTATATATTATTAATATAATTAATATAAATATTTTATATAATAATAATAATATTTTATGTATTTTTATACACACACGTATATGAACATATATTACAATCTATACAAACAAATTAACATAAATAATAGAAATATTACTTAAAAAAGTAATTCATTTATTATTTTAAATTTATAGAATTTATATAAAAATTAAATGAAACGATAGTCACACACACACACACACACTGCCGTTCAAAAGATTGGTATCAGTAAGATTTGTTATGTTTTTTTTGTTTTTTTTAAGTCTCTTTTGTACGTCAAGGCTGCAATTATTTGATCAAAAATACAAAAACAAAAACAGTAATATTGTGAAATATTACTGGAATTTAAAATAATGGCTTTCTATTTTAATATACTTAAAAATATAATTTATTCATGTGATCAGAGCTGAATTTTCAGCATCATTACTCCATTCTTCAGTAATCCAATAATCAAATTTTTTTTTTTGGAGCCTATCATACTTTTGAACAGCACTCTATGTGTGTGTGTGTGTGTGTATATATATATATATATATATATA
>NW_015522546.1:0-1511 GCF_001515645.1 Sinocyclocheilus grahami
ATGCACACATCAATATTGCGTAATGTTTCTCAGGCAAAAAAAAAAAGATAATTTCTGTATTTGCTTTACTGGAAGGGGTAGGTTTAGGGTTGGGGTAGGTGTAATAGATTACCTATTAATCATTATGAGTCTAAAATCATGTGATATGTTGTTTGTATTCTATTCTTGCATTTCTATAATAAAAAGGTGAGACTCTGAAGTACTGCACTTGCACATACAGTAGGCTTGTGCACACCTCGTTAAATCTCGTTACATTTTTCATTAATGATTGTAAACTGATTTATTTGTTTAGACCAGTGTTTCTCAACCCTGGTCCTGGGCGCCCCCCAGCACTGCACATTTTGTGTGTCTCCCTAATCAAACACACCTGATTCAACTCATTAGCTCATTACAAAAAAGAAACTCCAGGACCTGAAATGTGTGAGTCAGATAAGGGAGACATACAAAATGTGCAGTGTTGGAGGGCGCCCAGGACCAGGGTTGAGAAACACTGGTTTAGATGAAGTACCTGTGATGAATTGTACATCAATAAATCACAACTTATTTATTTACCAAATTATTTTTTTATGCTGGACCACATACTATGAAGGCAGATTAAACAATTTATTATTATTCAACACTATTAGTAATCTTTCATGACTATTATTATTCTAATGAATTTGCAACATTTACAGAGTCATTTATATTCGGTGGATGAGGATACTTCCTATCATTCTTATGACCCAATAAAAGTAGTTTTTAGTCCAGAAAATGAAGTTATGTCATGTCAAATGCATACACTTTCATATCTTAATATAAAGTTCACCCAGAAATGAAACTTCCGTCATCGGTTACTCATCCTCATGTCGCTCCAAACCCGTAAGACTTGAATTCATCAAAACACAAAGATATTTGTAGTATTTTTTCTCATCATTTTTGTCCATCCATTGAAAGTCCACACAACCAAAATATTCCACCTAAAAAATGCATGAAGACATTGTAAAGGTAATCTATATGATTTAATGGAAGCTTTTATTCACATCATCCACATATACAGACCCCTTAAAACATGGTGAACTGAAGCTCAAACAGGCTTGAGAACTGATTAGGTGTCTTAAACCACTCAAATAATACGGGTTATTTTTTACAAGATGTTTATGCACTTTTTGAAGCTGGAAGACTTTGGTTGCCTGGATTGGGTGAACAAAAATTAAGAGATTAAAAAGATCTTTGTGTTTTGAAAATGGACCAGATTGATCGGTTTAAAGCAACATGAAAGTGAATAAATTCTGACAAAATAAAAATGTTGGGGTGAATTAACCCTTTACAAATTTAACAAATGGTCTAATTAATTCTATTTTTTTTATGTAAAGGTTCATGGTGAGAATCTGTCCTGACAACAGCAAGTGCTCCTCAAAGGTCCAGATCAGCAGAAGAAGTGGAAGAAGTATTGTTCCTGTGGCTCAGTGGTAGAGCATTGCGTTAGTAGCACAAAAGGTCATGGGTTCGATTCCCAGGGAACACACATACTG
>NW_015522547.1:0-1511 GCF_001515645.1 Sinocyclocheilus grahami
TAAGAGAAGAGCACAGGAGGAAAATAAAGGATTGTTTGGAAGATTATGTTATCTTTTCAAATAAACGTATTATGGAAAGATTCTGCCTAAGAAAGAAAGAAAGAAAGAAATGTCTTAGATAACACATGGAGAGTAATGAAAAACTATCCTGTGTTTGTAGTGACTGTAATTCATTAGTCTTCTTCATGTTTGTTTGGGGTTTTCATCTCTTATATAGTGAAGTGATGTCTGCTGTGTGAGCAATTAAAAAAAACTGCACTTGCTGTGGTGTGTTCATAATCCCGCAGACAATAATATGATTTTAAACTGAGAACATGACGTGCATTTAAGAATATTGCTTTTTTTGTGTGTGTGTGTTTAGAAAAAGTGGTATTTACATTTTGATGACAAAGCTTGTTCTTTTAAGGATATAACCACTTTAAAATACTATTTAGTTTTCTTATAATAATCAAACATTGTACTAGAAAAATATGCATAGAGTTTAATGTAATTTGTGATTTGATTGAACTGTAAATAAAAGAAACAATTACTACAAGAGATTGTTTAGTCCATTTATTTTTGCAAGAATAATGCATACACACACACAAATAAATATATGGACATATTTCTCATTTGGATCCCAGTGTAATGATTCCAAATGGCATTTGTTGTTTACTTTGATTTGTCAAATACAGCGAGCTATTGTAATGTGTATACCATGCAATGACATGTTCGCACAAAAAATACCGAACAAGTAACAGTGGAAACTAAGGGTTTAAAGGTGGGGTAAGTGATTTTTCAAAAACACTTTAGAAAACTGATTCGGGACCGAGAAAACAAACTTGTAGCCAATCAGCAGTAAGGGGCGTGTCTACTCATGATGTGGAGGAGAGAGCGTTCAGTGCACAGGACAGACATTAGCCGAGCGACAGAAAGATAGAGATGGCGGATAAAAAACAAAAGAGGAAAACTTTGAGGAACAAGAGAAGGCTTAAGGCAAGAAGTAGGACCCGTGTAAATATCGGATCAGCTTTCCAGCGCTGGAGAGAACTCAAGGAGCGGAGGCCAAGAATCGCCGAGGTTGCTTTGTTTCTTCTCGATAGGTGAGTAACACCGTGTCTGCGCCGCAACAGCTAAAGTCCGTTGAAAATCATATGAAATTTGTGTCAATACGTCATAAATAGAACGTAGCAGCAGTTTTCTGTCTGGGATTTGTCGTGCCGCGCCGCATCCTGTGTAGACAGCATCACTGATTATAATGAGTTCTATAGTACTTTGTCACGCCGCTTGCGTCCGGTGTAGACATGGTGTAACATTGGTTTTGCTTTGTTTCACAGAACTAATCGTTGCCTGGATTGTGTACGTATGTGTGGGGCAGAGCAATCAAAATAGGGGCGAGACCCTTTTAGGATAGGGGCGTGTTTTTGATGATTTTAAATATCAACATTGGCTACCAGAAATCACTTACCCTAACTTTAATCCACACTTTTCAAAAAGCAAACAAAAAAGTTTAAGGTGCAATAGCTCAAATG
>NW_015522548.1:0-1511 GCF_001515645.1 Sinocyclocheilus grahami
ATATATGTATATATATATATATATAATATTACATCAGGTGGTTTTTGCTGTGAATCTGTCTGTTCAGTTCTAATGATCAGTTGTTCTAATTACAAAAAAAGTGTGTCATTGTTATGTTAAAATATTTCTATTACTATAAAATATTTCTACAACTATAAGCCTTTTTTGTGGATTGAAATATACACACTCGGAATACATGTAATCAAATCATGTTGCTTTCACTGTGAGTCTGTCATTTCAAATTTGTTATTTTGAAAAAAGTTTCTAAAACTAAAGTGTTAAAATACTTCAACTACCATGAGCCTGTAGGTTGATTTTCTCAAAACGCATTAAAGTCTGTGTTTCTGAGCTGTTTATTTGACCAGCTTGACACTGGCTCAACCAATGGGGTGAGTTTGGGGCGTGGCTTAATGTTTTTTGACCAATGGCAGATTAGCTGAGTGTTTCGGAAACCTATTTGAAAACGAAATATTTTACTAAAGAAAACATGACAAAAACATCCCCTTCAGTAAACTGATCACTAGAAACCTATTCAGCAGGGATTATTCAGCGGTCACTTAACTCTGGTAGGTACATATTCCTACCATTCACACTCAAATCTACATCCATTTATGGAATATGTGGATGTCAAACCAGCTGATATATTTTGCTCTGCTGCAGTGTCAGTCAATGTAAAGTAAAGAAATCACCCTTTTCTCCCCTCCTCCTCCCCAATCCTTCAGCTTGTGTTACTCTCAGCTTCCAAACAAACATGATTGGCATGTACACTGTGGCATGGCATGAGTGATGTTCACCTGCGTTGTCCAGCCTGCCAAATATTCACGTGGAAAACGAAAAGGTCAGCAGTGATCTTTGGAACAGAACAAGACTTCTGGACGAGGACTGATGTTGGAAACCAGGATCACCAACCCATGAAACTTTCTGATTCAGGCTTTATGCCTGCTGTTTGTTTTCCCTGATGCCTTTAGACAGCTCAGAGGTAACAGCAGCTCCAGACACGACAGAATCAGATGGCTGAGAGGAAGTGTGGCCTGCAAGCTTATTTTGAAGCAATCCGTTCTCCCTCACTACATTGAGTATATGTCCAGAAGGAAGAAAAATCATACAGTTAATGAGATCTGTAATACTATATGTTAATTGATTCTCTTACAAAACGAGATCAAATGGAGAGCAATGGACAGTTAACAGTCTCCTGCAAACTGTTTATACAGTTTGTTTTAGCACATTATGGTACAGTAGTTACTTTGATATTTATAAAAATGCCATTTCTCACCCCCTTTGTATACTTGTATAGACCTTCTGTAGCTCCGCTCCGCCCCTTTTCAGTGCTGCACTGGTCTTCTGTCTTCCGTTTGTATTCGTAAGGTTGTACAAATTTATGAATGGACTGCTCATTTTACAATCTTCCCGGTCTACTGACATTCGTCATGACATCAGCTTTGAACATTACAGTGCACACAATAACTTTGTGTTAACTCTACAACAAGTAAATTCACTTCACCAGCTAATTA
>NW_015522549.1:0-1511 GCF_001515645.1 Sinocyclocheilus grahami
GCATCGCTTGAATAACCTTTTGAAGCACCTTTATTTTTAAGAGTGCAGGCAGGACATCCCTGAGCAATGGGAACAGCAGGGAAAAGAAGAAAAAGTCACTCACACACCCTGGTGTAAGTCTGTCGGACCGGAACGTTTCATACAAAGCACACGGATAACATAACCAGCCATCTCACCCCTGTCCCAGAACATCCCTTTGGGAGAGCCGTCAAAGCACAAATAGCTTCTGACTGTCTAGTTGACAGAGGACGTCTAGAATAATTTCATTATAAAGTTTGAAATGCCATTGTCACATTGGCGTCCGCCCTACAGCAGAAGGACTCGGAAGGTTGCATCTCATTACGCTTCACCTTCAAGCATGAACTGTTTGATTTTGCACATATGAGTCTACCGAGGCCAATATGAGACACTTTATTGGGATTAAGTTCATACGGAAAGGTCGTTTCATTACAGGTGGAATGATTTAAGAATTAGTCCCTTTAGCGGAAGTGCCCTTTAGAGGCTTCATGTTCTCTGACCTTCTGAAAACGTTTTTGTTCTGCACTTTTCACAGGTACAGTACATTTTGGTGTCCCTTGACTTTTTGTGAAAGCACTAAAAATGGAAATTCCATGTTTAGAACTATTAGTTATGCTAGATTAAATTCCAGTATAAAAAACTACTTCTTTTTTTTAACACTTCAAATGTATCTCATATATGTACTGTATATTGACTGTCATAGTAAATGATCAAAATTGTAATGTTTAGCTTTGTTCTACAGTTAATATTTTGGGTAACCCTGTAACCTTGATTTTTCCTGTATTACCAAAAATGTATCTGTGACACATGACACGTGGCATGATGGGAAATATAGGAAATATTGTCTTCCTTTTATTCAGTTTGTACAGCTATGCTGACTGCATTCAATGTGTTCAACCATTCAAACTGTTACCCAAATTATTGTAAAAAATAAATAAATAAAATAAACTTCTTTAATTTACAGGAAATATAAGGATACTTTAGGTTAAATTTGAAACACTTTTGTTTGCCTTTTTATTTTTAAAATGTAACATTATTATTAAAAATGTAATCATTATTGTTGTAAATTGTGATATTTAAGTTATATTTAAGTTCATTTATTTCATGTTTATTGCTAAAAAAAATGATAAAGACGCCGTTTTAAATTATATTTTGATATTTTAAAGATGTTTCAGGAGTTTCAGACCTAATTTTGTACATTTGTGTGGACATACTTAACCATATTTTGGGAACAAATTTGTACCTTGATATGATCTAAATTTGAGAAACAAAATTGAGCTGACAAAATCTGTCATTACAGGACATTCAATAATGTAAAAAAGTATGTATGAATTCAGTAAATAATATTAGTTTGTTTCCAAAACTGCCAAATGTTTTCTGTCAGAGAAATGTGAGTATGTATTTGTATGACTGCTTTAATATGGCCATTTAAAGGCCACTACATTAATTTCTCTCTCCCTGTTGTTTTGGACCGTCAAACCATTACTGATTTC
>NW_015522550.1:0-1510 GCF_001515645.1 Sinocyclocheilus grahami
AAAAAAAAAACGTATTTTTAACATTATTAATTATTCAGATTATGCATTTCTGCCGTTCTAATCTGCCCCCCTTCTCTTTGATCTTTCGTTTAAGAGCTTTTGCTATAAACTTTGTCCTCTCCATGGCCTGGTTATGGAAGCAGGGCACTTCCCTTTCCAGATTCTGAGGCAATGAGGACTGGGACTGAAACAGAAATGCTCGACTTAAAAAGAAACCTAATGCTGAACGGAAAAATGAATGAAAAAGAACAAAAAGAGGAAGTGGAGCATATGCATTTGCAGCATAACCTATGATCACCATCAGACCATCATTGACTTTGTAAACCTTATCATCACAATGTTGTTCAGTGTTCTCAATGGTTGCCAGGGTGTTGTTATGCGGTTGCTAAGGTGTTCTGAGTGGTTTCTTAGCAGCCCAAGTCAAAACAGCTTAGAGAAGCATGAGAGCATATCAGCTCATTCTTCACAGTTATTCATTTGAGATTTTATGTCAGGATTATTAATTTATCACAAATGCATTAAAATACTCCACAACAAACCACACAAGCACCCTGCCAATATCTCTGTTAAGTATCCCATCTGTAACAATCAAGATTTAGAGTTCTTCTCGCCATGCGGATCAGCGGCACAAGTTACTCTGATCACGTCAAATGTAATTAAAGAGCCCTGTGCTCCTACCAAAAGGCTGTATGCTTTACAAATTACACTCGTAATGCTTTAGCGTCAGTCCTTCAGCAGCAGCAGGCGGCAGCTGCAGTGCCAGCCACATCATTGACACCAGATGAATGGTCACCTTCTGCTGACGTCAGCCCCAGCAATAACGCAATGCAGAGTCCCGCAGCGGTTCTGCCACATCTGCAGCTCCCCACTCCAACTCCCATGAGCCTCTGCACCTCACAGAGACTCACTGGAGCAGCCCGTTACGGTGGGTGCCAAGGGCAGAGACTATGCATAGCTTGTGTTTTCGCCCAGCCCTTTGAGCTGCTCTCTTGGAAAACACCATCTGTGGGTGTATAAGCGATTGGAGTGGTGGAAGGTCACAGCTGCAGATGGCCGGGAAGCGGTCGGTGTCACCGCGGTCTTGTTTGACCTCGGCTTAAGCTCACAAAGACAAGACAATTCAAGGATGTCACACAAATAGTTCAGCTAATGTCACACACACTTACTCGTTTGTTGTCGGCGGGGCTGTGGTAAAACTGCGAGATGACTTGTTTCTTGCCCTCCTGGTCCCCAGACAGTTGAAATTTCTCTGATACTTGAGTGAAGGTGGTTCCATAGTCATAAGACACGTACACCTGTTAAATGAACAAAACCATGTCAAATTTCAACCTGATACACTGCTGAAATTGAGGCTCTGTTCCAAAACCTAGTAAGCTGCCTTGTTGTTTTCTGTCTACACAGGCAGCTGCCTTCTAAGTCAACATCTTAATTGAAATTAAACCTTTCTTAATAGTGAGCAACTATTGAGAGTGTCAAGGGGTAGGGGTGAAAATATTCCCCTAAGAATTGG
>NW_015522551.1:0-1510 GCF_001515645.1 Sinocyclocheilus grahami
TATCTATCTATCTATCTATCTATCTATCTATCTATCTATCAAAGCACGAACAAACAGCTAATGTCATTTGTCTGATCACCTCTGGCAGCGTTGAGTGTCCTTTTACATAAAGCAGTATAATATTAATAAGTCATCTTGGCCACATTGCCTCCTAAAAGAAGCGAGGAACATTTCCGTTCTATTCCACCCTCCATCTGGTCCATAAACCTCATAAACACCAGCACAAAACCAAACTCTCTTCCATCACAGTCATTTATAGCAGCTCAGCACAACGTCAAACTTTCAGAAGCTTGAGTGATGTGCACAGACGATCTTATTCTGCTTAGTAATAAATATTTCCAACTAGACTGTGGAAAAAAAGCTTTGCTTACATAAGGCATGACTGGATTTGATCCAACATTCTAGCAGCATAAACTCTGGATCTGTTAGGCTGCCGGTGTCCTCAATGGTAATACAAATGGAGCATTAAAGCCTCCTTCAAGACAGTATGTTCTCCTCATGTTTGGTTTGTGTTTGACCCACTCACCACAGGAAGATACAGGTCAGATTATTCTGTGTCATCTCCATCAGAGATTCAGTAATCCATTCACCAAGAATATATGGCTATTTCGTAATTTTCCCCTTTAGAGTAGTCAGTTCTAAATACACTGAAATCCAGAATGCTAGCTAAATATAGAGTGCATAGATTCTGTAATTAATAAGCATACAGATTGCTGAGGTAAAATGACAATGACATTTCAACCGTCTGTAGTAGTAGAGTAGAGAGAATATATCATTTCTTATCAACTCTAAAATTCAGTTTTACAAAGGCCTGGTTCTATATCAACTTAAAAAAACGAAAAATGTAATTTTGAGCAAGTCCCAGTGTGAGAAAAAAAGTCACATTGTAAGTTAAATCAAAGGTTTCTTCCTTTGATTTATGACTTTAAACACATACAACACGTACCTTGGAAGATTCAGACTCGAGGGACAAAGCAAAAGTCTCACACTAAAAGTAGGAAATGTTCACAATGCACAGAAGGAGCAGGAGTTAGACCTCTCCTTCAACCCCATTTACTGCCTTTACGTTGCTGCTGCACCACGACCTGAGGATCAAAGACCCTGGTCGTTATTTCCTCAGCATCATTACTGTGAGAATACAAACCCTGTCATCAGAGCAACCTGGGAAATCTAACAGCTCACGGATGTTTGTTTAAAGAATATGTGATTTATATATAACACAGTAAGATTTAGTTTGAAAGAAATGAATATTTTTTATTGATCAAGGATGCATTCAATTAATGCATTAAATAAAGTGACAGTAAAGACATTTATGTCACAAAAGATTTCTATTTCGAATAAATCCTGTTATTTTGAACTTTCTATTCAACCAAGAATCCTGAAAAACAAAATGTATCACAGTTTCCTCAAAAAATATGAAGCAGCACAACTGTTTTTAATTTGGATAATAATCAGAAATGTTTCATGAGCAGCAAGTCAGCATATTAGAATGATTTCTGAAGATCATGTG
>NW_015522552.1:0-1509 GCF_001515645.1 Sinocyclocheilus grahami
AAAACAGCTTCAACAGCAACAAATTCCACATAATACATTAATTCCTATTCTGAATAAATCAAAGTCATTCGTAAATCAAATGTAAACCACATACGAAAGTGAATCCCTGAACTCAGAACTTTATTATGCGCTTTAAGCATACAAATCTAAGGAGGAGAATTATTATTCTAAGCATGTGAAAAATACAAAAATAACAGCTGGATTTGCAAGCAGCAAAGTTTCTCATCAAAGCACTACGCGAGATCCACAGACAGCAAGTGCACAAGCTCACCAACTGGACTAAACCTCAAACAGCATGTAAGATGAAGTGGAATTAAAGCAGCTGCGGAGTAGAGAGATTGGATTGACAGACATGTATTTAGCCTCTGGCTGTTTTTCACATGCGTCTGTGCCCATTTTAAAAGGTCTCTTAATAAATAATCGCCACAAGGAGGTGGCCCCCTGCCTCTACGCTAACTATTTCACAGTCTTAACTAAACCACAAATACATTTGGTCATTTAAAACAACTCTTTCGAGTCAATCACACTCAGCAGGGAGGTTACTTTGCTTTTAATAGTTGCTATTTTTTCTTTATGCATAGGCGGACACTTTATGCTCATTTCAAACTGAAATCCTCAGCAGGTGCTCAAGCTTTGACCATTTCACATGTCCAACTGCCTTTTTTATACAGGCATCAACAACATAGAGCATTTCTACACCTGCAGAGATGATTTTGTATTTAAAACGAGCCTGAAATAAATAAATATGCTTCCATCGGAATTTTTGACGCCAGCAGTTGGGGTTTTGTCATTGAAAACGAAAGTAACACTGACCTAAGCTGGCCACTCACATTTTGCTGTCAAACAAAGCTGATTACCTGTCATAATAGTGTAGAAAGAGCCCGGCCTGACAACCTGCTCATGTAACAACAGTGTGGAGCGGCTGGAAGCTCTTCCATCCATGCACACCTGAGACAGATAAACACGGCCTGCTATGATGCAACAAGAGAAGGTGGTTGACACACAAAACAGTGTGTGCAGAAATTATGGTTTTCTGAAGAAAATGAGAATAGAGCTTGACCTTGCATAAGTCATGAAAATGTTTGTGAAAGGTCATGCTGCATTGTTGCCAGGGTGTTGCTGTGTGGCTGCTGGTGTTCTGAGTCTAAACAAAAAGTAAATAAATAAAAAATTGACCAAAACAAATTAAGTTAAATAATTTGATAAAAATTGATTTAACATTAAATTAAGAAATTAAATTAAAATCTTAGGTGAATAAAAATAAAACAAATAATTTTATATTTATTTGAATAGGCATCACTATAATGTACAGTATGAAAAAAAATTACATGAGATTTTCTAAAGATCACATTCAACTGTTATTAAAGAGCATTAGATGACAGCAAAGTGTAGGAAAAATCAGCATACACAACTAAATATCAACCTATGCTAACCAATATATTGCCCGTAAAAAAAATCAATAAAATATATATATATATATATATATATATAAATAAATATATACACTAC
>NW_015522553.1:0-1509 GCF_001515645.1 Sinocyclocheilus grahami
CAAGGTGCATTATAGCTGTATATTTACACCTGAGAATGCTTTGACACGTTATAACGCCACATGATGTCTAATAATGCACAGTCTCTCAGTACACATACAGAGGAAACATGTTACTTTATAATATAACATTATATAACAAGGCCAGCAATACACTAGGAGCCTGATGGGAGGGGAATTTAGTATCAAGTTTATCTGAAAGTGAAAGTGACGATGGAAGCAATCAGAATCAACAAAATAGCAATAATATGCAAGTGCCGAGTCTCAGTTAGCCTAACACAGTATACGTAGCAGAGTTTTTAAAAATTATTATTATTATTATTATTATTATATAGTAAATAAAAAAAGAAGGCCTTTTTTCAAGAAAACAAGCAGTTAGAAAACAAATAGAGTGCAAGTATTAAAGGGTCAAGTGTTTTTTTATAATAAAAAGAAAACTAATAGGGCCTAGATAAAATAGAATTAGAATAGAGAGTGCTAGAGTTAGAGGGTCAATTAAACATTTTTTTCTAATTTCATTTAACATTTTCATTTCATTGACTATTCTATTAAACACGAACCTTTATACTTTCATTAAAAAGGCTTAACTTTGCCATCGTAGGCTGATTTGGTAAATGTAAGCTATTATTTTAAATTATAGACAAGCTCAAACTGGGTGCTTAATTGGCCACATTTACAAAATCAGGTGGTGATTATGTTTCGCCCAGATATGCAAATGTGTCTTTATGTATAGAGACAAAAGAATAAGGTTAATCACCGTCTGTCGCCTCAGTTTATCGTGATCGCGTATATTTGCATAAACACTAATGAATACACCACAAACATATCTTGTGTGTTGACAGTGTGTGAACACAACCACCCTACAATGATAAAAATCCACCCACGCCTCATTTTTTAATCACAAACCAAATCAGTCTCACTAGGCTTGCCGTTTTGATTCTCTAAGCAATAGGACATCACATTGTTTATAGGCCATAAGGTGAACTAAAACATGTCTAGAAAGTGATTTTCATTCCCACACCTGGGCGCTACTTTTTTCAATGCATTTTTGCACTACAATACCCTTTTGGACTTTAGGTTAAAAGTTCACCGCAAAATATCCTGCAGTTTTTTGTCACAATCCATAAATGTATATAACTGTGAATTGAAAAAAACCCTGGAAATCTTATGCTACTCGTTTTGCTTGTAACTATTTTCATTTTAACAATGCAAAATATCTCAAACTTGTAATAATACAAAGAACAAGCATTTAAATAAATAACTGCCTTAAAGCACCATAATATGCATGTATAATCTAAATAGTTTGATTTTCTAATAACTATTCATTGCAATGAAGTAATTAACTCATTAAAGTTTTGTACAGAAACGTGAGACAGCCATACATAAATGTTAATATAGCGAAATATGAATCAAATGCGACACTGAAATCATTAAATATTGCTTTGTGGTGCTCTTTATTTGAAGATGTTTATGGTCATTATTTGTTTCTGTACAAAACTTTAATGAGTTAAT
>NW_015522554.1:0-1509 GCF_001515645.1 Sinocyclocheilus grahami
ATAAAAGTTGTTGGAGTTTTACTGCCTCTAGTGTTCATTTCAACTAGAAACTGTAGCAATTCGTACATATACAGTAGGTACATTTTTTTAGTTTTGCAGAATTGTAGGTTGATGCATGTATTTCCAATGAGCCCGAGTAGTTTAAAACCATCAAACCAGACTAGCCTGACAAGTGGAAACAAAAGCTGCATTTCCCAAAGGCATTATAAGCCATTGCTATAATGCTACAATCTACAGAAGCTTATGATGCTTTTGGAAAATGCAGCCGAGTTTGGTGGCCAACTAATCACACGGGGCTGGTTTAAGCTTTTCAGCATAGTATACAGACAACGAAACATTTGTTTATACCAGCTACATGATCAACATCATTTGATGAGAGCCCCATTATGAATGATAATTTGCCACTTAGTATTTATCGACAATTTGTCAGTTAAGTTCTGTTCTAATCTAATGCAAAAACTTAAAAGTGTTACTATTAGAAAACAGTGACAATTTAAATAGCAAATGTTATCAAAGATGAAGCAGAATGAACGTGAACATGAAGATGCAGACAATGTTGGGAATTTGTGGTGGTAGTGTTAAAAAATGTGAAATGTGAATAAATGTCAAGTATAAGGTGACAGGACAGTTATATCCAACCATCTCTGAATAAAAAAAAATGACACTGGGTGATCTGTTCTGATGCTAAAACTGTGTAGGGGTGCCTAGCTTGTTTGCAATGGAGAAGGTATCAAAATCTTATATATAATGTTAATAATTAAGTAATAAATATATTTAAGGCATATTTACTTAATTAAACTAATAAATAAATGCATTCAAACTAGCCTTTTTCTTTTTCTCTGCACAACACCCAGTGTCATTTCATGAACTATGTACAAGTAGATCCATGTGATCTTCAAAGTGCTGTCAGCCATCTGATCTCCTCACTAATTATGCATAAATTAAGTTCATACATTTGCTTGTAATTCTATTGCATTTATGATAATCTACACAATTACAGCAACCAGCTCTCAAGAACATAAGATATTTCTTTGGCTCAAAAAATATTAAAAAGTACCTGCTAAACTCCAGCTCTCACAGCAGACCCTCATAATCATGGATAAGAATAGAAAGGATGTAACACACTTAACAAAATAAGATCAGCACATCTCTCTCATGGACTATACAGCTTGAGTGCAGTGTTACTGCGCAGAAGGCAGCCAAAACCCTATCATAGTCTTAAAATGCCCTGAGTTAAGTGAAATAGGAGTGAACGCTGTCGCCTGCTGTAGGGACATTGACACTGGATCTGCTTTAGGGGTCAATGAGAATGCAGCCAAGGAGGGAAGTCACAATTATGTCACAACTCATTTTGTATGAGTTGGCATGGTGAAGGCTAACAAATGAATCAGGGCTTAGCCGCTCACTGTGGGGGGAGGGCGGGGTTCATAAGGAGCATGCAGGGTGCTGATTGGGTCTCACTACACCTGAGTTTTGAACGAGGATCCTAACAATTTCCTGCCTCTATAG
>NW_015522555.1:0-1509 GCF_001515645.1 Sinocyclocheilus grahami
ATCGATGGTTCTATGCAAATTGCGTTTGCTCTGCTCCATCTCTTCATCCTTCTCAGCTAGTTTGCGCTCAATATCAGCCTTTGTTTGGTTAAATTCTAGCTGAGCTCGCAGAATTTTACCCTCCTCGTGCTCCAGTGAGGCCTTTCAAAGAAGATTGTGATCTGTTACTTGGTTTGCAAGACAATTAACTTTTAACAATAGTATTTAATATAATAATCTAGATGTCAAGGAATAAAGCTGCATCTGGAAACTTACTTCTGCCTCTTCCAAAGCAGACTGAATCTCACTTTTTTCTTGCTCCAGCTGTTTTATAATTTTCTCCAGTTCATGAATGCTCTTTCCTCCCTCACCAAGTTGCTCAGTGAGATCAGAAATCTCCTCTAGATGAAAAGAATATTGCATTTTAACATATTGCCTTATTTTCTCCAGCCTTAGTGATAATGTCTCCACAGTGCTATCTATAAATTCTACTTCTTCCACCACCACACATCAAACAAACCATAAAGTCTTTTCAATATTTACATTTATTCATTACAATTATTTGTTTTAAGATTATTTGCAAAGTTACCTTGGAGATTTTTATTTTCTCTCTTCATGGTCTCCAGGTGATCCAAAGATTCTTCATAGGAATTCTTCAGCTTGAAAAGTTCAGTACTCAGACATCTGGCTTCCTTTTGAGAGCACTCTAGCTCAACCTGTGACTCTTCGTACTTCTGCTTCCACTCAGCCAGGACCTAAAATAATTTTTTTTTCTTCATGTAAATAGATTTTAGGATAACTGGTAATTAAACAATTTTTAAGATTAATCCCAAATCAAGAACCATGTTTGGTTACTTTATCAAAGTTTCTTTGTTTCTTGTCCAAGGCTGCTGCAGCTGCATTAGACCTCTCCAGGTCCACCATAAGATCTTCAATCTCATTTTGGAGTCTGTGTTTGGTCTTTTCAAGAGATGAACATTTCGCATTTACTGCTTCAACAGCTTCTTCAGCCTCCTGCAACCGTTGAGCCAGTTTCTTCCTGTTTTAGAAAACAGAACAATATTGAGGAAGATAATTTCGTTTGCACACCCTGAAAAAAATAGATAGACATTTAATTATATTTTTACCTTATATTTGGGGAAGCTTGGCCAACTAACAGAAAAACTTTTTGTTCGTCTTACATTTTAAAAGAAACATAACACAAACAAAAAGCTTATCTGTCAGTAGAGAAGTTAAACCTTAAAGAAGAGTCCAAATATATATGAAATTCTATATAGAAACATATCTTACTTGGCTTCCTCCAGTTCTTCCGTTCTCTGGATGGCATCAGTTTCATACTTTGTTCTCCACTGAGCCACCTCAGAATTAGCTTTGGACATGCCTCGCTGTAGCTCTGCTTTGGCCTCCTGCTCCTCCTCATACTGCTCTCTGAGCAGATCTGTGTCATGACGAGCTGACTGTACAGCATGGGCTAAGGCATTCTTCGCCTGGAGGAGGACACATTGTTATTTAGCAGAGCAACAAAAAAAA
>NW_015522556.1:0-1509 GCF_001515645.1 Sinocyclocheilus grahami
TGTAGTACTAGGAGTGCATTTCCAGTACACCACAAGGTTCAGAGGTGTTGACTGAATCCCATTTGAACATACCTGAGAAAGAGGGCCAAAAGATCTTTGCTCACCCCTTAAGACCATGGCTTAGTTATCACCAACCTGATTTACACAACAATAGTCAGGCAAACAAAATATCAACAGTAAACATGCAAGTATACTAGAGCAGCTAGTACTAACTACTACTAACTACTAACATGCTTTACTTACATGTTTCTTGAAGAATTCTGAGTACTTTCTCAAAGATAACTGAATGAAAAGCTATGAACCTGGTACTTTAAGATCTCCACGTTGTAATAGGATGCAGTAGGGTTCTGCTCAGAGCTCTTCCTGAGGTACGCCGTCAGTGCAGGCATGTTCAGCCAAAAGTCTTTAGTGTTTGTGTCGCTCTGGGAGGAGTCACTGGAGTCACACACACACACACACATAGAGAAAACGCTATTAGAAGCTCAATAATTCATTGCTGCGTGCCATTGTAGCAGCATGGAACAACTAACCCTACTGCAGCAGCTCAACTATTAAATCACAAATCCCTCCTGATTTGATTAGTCATGCCTGGGAGCTGCTGGCACGAAATCACACAACACGAAATCACACAACAAGAAAAGGATGTGGTTGAGTGAGACCAGGGTGAGTTTAGCCTGAGCACTTGATGCTAATATGTGGAATCAAGATTAAAATAAGGTACAAAAATACAATGTTTCAAGCCACTTTGATCACTTTCTCATATACAGTACAGTGATTACCGTCACTTTTGATCAATTTAATGCATCCTTGCTAAATAACAAGATTACTTTCTTAAACAATCAAACAAATAAATACATGATACTGACTCAAAACTTTTGAACATTAGTGTAACACAAGCAGAAACACCTTTGTGTAAGGCACAAACTCACCTGTGCAGTAGTTGCTGGTTGGGCATGATTTGCTCTAATCTGCTGGTGTTTGAGAGTTTGAAGCTGAGTACAGCAGGAGATGGACTAGAGGTGAAAATCTTGATGATGCCACTGGGGAAGGACAGGGTCATATCTCCTGTGATCTTCACAATGCACCTAAAATCACATTTGAGGTTTAAAAAAAAATAATTTTACAGAGATCACACTCAGAGCGGAGCATACCGTATCTAGAACAAGCATTCACTAATGAATTATTTTTGGAAAAAAAAAAATATCTAAAATTTTTCCATTCCTTTCTAAGATTTTATTCATTTCTATTTTATGTTTCTAGACATGGAGATCACAAATGTACAGTTTTCTGATATGGCAAGGGTTGTCAAGCGTATATTATGTAAAATCTGTATTGTAGATGATGTGAAACTCACTTGCTGGGATCTGCTCCTTTGAAATAGGCATTAACCGACTCTGTGAATGCCACCGCAATGGGCAATGCATCCTGGGAAGCCAGTGTCACTGGACTGGGCCCACGAGATGTCCCTATGAGGGAAAGGCAGAGAAGAGAGACAAATAAAAAAAAAAA
>NW_015522557.1:0-1509 GCF_001515645.1 Sinocyclocheilus grahami
ACGGGTCTATCTCCGTTTGAGTGTAGCTTAGGGTACCAGCCACCATTTTTTTTCCCAGTATGGAATCCGAAGTCGCGGTCCCCTCTGCCCACGCATTCGTCCAGAGGTGCCGTCGCACCTGGAGCAAGGCCAGGGTGACCCTCCTCCAGGTGGGGGCGCGCACCAAGGTCCAGGCCGATCGCCACCGGTCGAAACCTCCCGTTTACGTCGTCGGTCAAAAGGAGTGGCTTTCAACCAAGAATATTCCTCTCCGATCCGTCAGTAATAAGCTTGCTCCCAAATTCATTGGCCCGTTTACTGTCACCAAGATTATTAGTCCGGTGGCAGTCCGCCTCAAACTTCCTCCAGCGTACAGGAGAATTAATCCGGCGTTTCATGTATCCAAAATTAAGCCTGTTTTTCATTCAGCCATTAATCCGCCAGTCCCGGTTCCTCCACCGCCGCGTCTCGTAGACGGGGAGCCAGCCTATTTGGTAAAGCGTATTCTGGACTCAAGGCGGATGGGAAGAGGATTTCAGTACTTGGTGGACTGGGAGGGTTACAGTTCGGAGGAGAGAAGTTGGGTACCTGCTAGGGACATACTGGATCACTCTCTTATCGATGAGTTTAATCGACAGGTAGGTCTTCCTGGGAATGTCAGGGGGCATTCCTAGGGGGAGGGGTACTGTCACAGGTCATGGGTCCGGACGGTCTTTCTGCGTCTTGTCATGTGCCTGTTGTTCGTACGTCATTCGTTAGTGGTTGCAGCTGGTGCTCAATCAGAGCGTGCCAGCTGCAACTCGTTAGCGAGCCCTTTATAGGCCAATGTGTGTTTGTCGGTTCGTTATTCTCATGTTCCTGTCTCCCTGTCAGTTCTCTGTTTCCAGTTCTCGCTCAGTCAGGGTACGGATCTTCAGCCTTCTCCTTGGTTTGGTCAACGCAGTGGTTGAAGGGATTTCTCAGTGGAGTTCTGATTCTGACCAGGACCCGAGGATTATCACCTTGTGTCTCCGTTATTTATTGTGATTACTAAATAAACCTTACCTTTGCACTCGCACTTGGATCCTGACTCTTCTCTGCCGTGACACCTCCTGCCTGCATTCCAGCTCCTGTACAGCCAAAGACTCGGATTCCCCCACTCATCATATCCTTCAAACTATTCCCTCACCATAACATCCTCTGGACCCTACCCCAGTACTCTCTGTGACCAAAAAACCTGTTTGATATATACTAACCTGTTGTGTCAGACCTCTTCCGTTACAAATCTGACAATAACGCAAAACAATCCAGAACCAGGGTTATAGGGTTAGTTAACTAAAAAAAAAATAAAACCATTAAAAATGTTATATGAAAAAAAAAAGATATATCTATTTGATATAACATGAAAAAACAATTAAGAAATATACAAATAAAAACGAATTAAGAATATTAATATATATGAATATATAGAAAATAATAGTATCGCAAAAGTCCAGTGTTTTTTTATTTTTTTCATTTCTCTTTTGAGTTCTTACTGTACTTCCTTTTCCA
>NW_015522558.1:0-1508 GCF_001515645.1 Sinocyclocheilus grahami
CTCCAAACTCATATCTATGAATGCCGCTGATACTGCAGCTCTGAGTACGGGATGAATTATAAATCCTGTAACTGAACTGGAAACTGAATCTTGAAGTAGAAGACCTCTTTTACAGATGATGCTTTTATTTTTAGCAAAACTGAATGAACCCATTTCTAATATTTAAAAGACAACAAACATTCGCTTCAAACGAATGTATAGTGGATTCATGTAACTAATTTCACGTGTTACAACATCTGTAACACTTTGGCGTCTTGTGGTTTCTCAGTGTTTTTGAAAGAAGTGTCTTCTGCTCACCAAGGCTGCATTTATTTGATCAAAAGCGACAGTAAAAACAGTAATATTGTGAAATAGTATTACCTAATTTTTTATATACAGTATATTTAGTTCTATATCTAAAACAGCTGTTTTCTCTGTGAATCTCTGTTAAGCTGTAATGTATTTCTGTGATGCGCAGCTGTATTTTCAGCATCATTACTGCAGTCTTCAGTGTCACATGATCTTCAGAAATCAGTATAATATGCTGATCTGCTGCTCGAGAAACATTTCTGATTATTATCAATGTTGAAAACAGTCGTGCTGCACAATATTTCTGTGGAAACTGATACATTTTATTTTTCAGGATTCACAGATGAATAGAAAGTTCAGAAGAACAGCATTTATTTGAAATAGAAATATTTTGTAACATTATAAATGTTTTTACTGTCACTTTTGATCAGTTTAACGTGTCCTTGATGAGTAAAAGTGCAAATTTCTTTCAAAAGCATAACATTTTAATTACGCTAAACTTTTGAACTGCAGTGTACATCTGCCTGATATAAATATTTCCAACAATATATCGAAATGGCATGTAGATTTGTAGTTATGAATAAAACATAATAAATATGGCAGCTTCCCGCTGTAGTCCCTACTTCATAAACCTGCTTTATATTGAATATGGCAGTGCTGCGTGACGGCATTAAGCCGTGCTCCACACGAGTTGTGCATGTGGTTTTCATGAAAAGGAAGAATGCTTGATTGGGAGAAGTGTCCTGTGTCTCAGTGAGTGTGTGGCCGCAGGGTTTGATCGAGGCTTGACGTCTGATCGCAGCAGGCAGCGAGAGCAAAGCTCAGGGCCAAAGGTGCAGGTGTTCAGCCTCCAGAAAGGCCAGCGGAGCCCGGGGCCCGTGTGTCTGTTCCCGATACTGATCTGACGGTCCTGAGCTCTCGAGTCCCGCTGAAGTTCACGTCTTCAGGAACCGCTTGCTGCCTCGGCTCTTTTGGCAGAGTTCACATCGCTGCGACCGCATGCCAGCTTGCCAAAGGCAAAGAAAGGGCTTTTCCAGGATAAAGCCAAGGCTTGAATTACATGGAAACATCTGAAGAGTATTTCTAACCGTAACGTTCAAGACGCAGTCATCTTATGCAGCCACACTAGTCTTCACAGCACAGTTAGCCAAACCTCAGCTCTCTAAAAGACTTGTATATTTGTGAACTGTAAATCTATGATAAAGTGATAAATAATGACT
>NW_015522559.1:0-1508 GCF_001515645.1 Sinocyclocheilus grahami
AGTTTTCAGTTATTAAAAAGTAGCCAAGCAAAGAAATACATTGATGTACCTGAAAGGGTGTTTGTCCTCGGTAGTTCTTGACGTCTTTGCTGGCTCCGTGAACCAGAAGAACCCTGGCACACTTTTCCTTCAGAAGAAAAGCAGATGATAGAGAAATGAATTCAATGTGATCCAACTCTACAAGAAAATGTTCTACTATCGTTGCTTCTCCACCTTCTAAGAGCAAAATTAGACACGTCACAAGTTATCCCGCCTCACCCAGATTCAAAAGTGACAAACTTCGCCCTCAGCTTTGTGAAGTCCAATTCAAGTGTGATGCTTCAGCAAAGTCTACACCCAAAGAGAAAGGAGAGGGGGACTCTGCAGCAATGCCTATGTGCATGTGTGAACATGAATGTGAGAACCAAAAGCAGAAAGATAGAGAGAGAGAGAGAGTGAGAGAGAGAGAGAGAGAGAGAGAGAGCGAGATCCAGGGCTCTGTAGCTCTCCAGCCCACTATATCCAGCTGGATTCAACAGCCCACCCACGGAATGCCTCACCACTAAACCGACACACACACACAGTCGCACACATACACACACCTCCATTGCCTTCTCCTCCTACCTTCCTTCTAATACTAGTTTCACAGCTGCTGCCAGCCCTTGTATATGAGACATAATCACATGTGAGGATGCTGCTTCTATTCCCCGCACATGAAAATATCCCTGGCCTGCATTTGGCACCGGTTACAGGTTCCTCGTTGACATGGTGACGGATAGGCGCAATCGTGTTTAATCACAAACAATCGAAGCTCGAGAACCTGCCCTTGACTGCAGCGAAACTGACGAACGAGCCAAATTAAGTATCTTTCGCCAACGGCTAGCTGAGTGTCAACTTTAAAAATAACCCATTGTGGCCGATCATTACAGACAAGCACTTCAAATAACGGCCCCACTGGTCGGCTCAGGGTGAGCACGGCATCATATGTGACCACCAGTGAACTCAAGAGCCTCCTCAAATCAATAAATGAAACTTTTCATTGGCAGGGCCATTTTCACAACTTAAAATAAACTTTATTTTCTAGTCATAAGAGCAGGGGTGGACCAGGGCGATTTGTTTCAAGTGTATTTAAAGGCATCAGCAATTCAGCATCATACTCAGGAAAGCAATCAAAGAAGACAACATGAATTTCTTTAATTTTTTGTTGTCATGGTCAATGCCACAATTTTTTTAAATTGATTAGTCCTAGAAATCAACTGATGTCCTAAAAATATAATCCTAAAATTGTTTTTGTTTCCATATTTAAATATATAAACATTGTAATTAGTCACATTTTTACAAATTTGATTAGTGACCTAGAAGAATCCTAAAATTTTGTGTTTTCAGGTTTAAAGAGGTTTAATAAATATAATTTAATAATTTAACTGTATGTATTACTGAAAGATGTTATGCAAAAAATATATATATATACTAAAAATAATTTGATATATACTTAAAATATAAAACTTAAATATACTTATAACAAAAAC
>NW_015522560.1:0-1508 GCF_001515645.1 Sinocyclocheilus grahami
CTTCTGTATAAGAGACGTGTTTTTCCCGAACAAACCTCTGCTTATTAACGCATTCCTGAAAACCATCAAGCTATGAAATGCATAAAATGGGAATAAAACCGTAACAGCTTATTGTGACCGTCCAGCTCTTGTTTCAAACCAGGATTCCCTCTCGAGTGTTGCGCAAGGGATATTTCCATGATTAAACTCATTGTAATATGAAGGTGATGACCGTTTCTTGGTCACCCTGCATGAGCCTGTAAAGAACTAGAATCCACGCCAGAGTTATTCACATACAGAGGTAATCCAAAGATTTAAACAAAGAACAGGAGCATGTCCAACGACGGAGGAAAGTGTGCATTTATCAGTTTTATCATCGCTTTGATGAATCAGAGTATCTTGCATTTACACCTCCTCTGTTAAGACACACACCAGTCTTTCACAATGTTCCCTACAGTTACTTGCCAAAATATTAATTTATATATGTTGTTCCAAACCTATGTGACTTTCTTGAATGTTTATGCTGGTCTAAAGCATATATATTAAACATGCTATAGCATAGGGGAACTTTTCAGTTAATAATATTGTAAATTTAGCTCTGTTCCTCATACTGACTCAGATGACTTGCAATAAAATGCATGAGTCATATGGACTATTGTTACATTCATGTACTTTTTGGAGCTTGACAGCCCTTTGTCACTGTAATACACTATGAAAATAATGCTAAAATGTCTTTTTGTGTTCCACAGAAGAAAGAAAATCCTTTGAGTTTGAAACGACGTGAGGGTTTGTAAATGATAACAGAATTGCACTTTTTTCTTAACGAAACTTTGTTTTGCTCTGGTTGAATGGATTTTGTGTTTGTTGACTATATGACAGATGTAAAGCATGTTTTACTACAGGGGCCTTCGCGGTTCAATGTCTTGCTGATAGTGATAAAGGATGAAAGCCAAGGATTAAAAACCCTTACAGAACATACATTCCTCTTCCTGTCAAAATATACCAAACACAGCTGTGTTAGAAGAAGAGCAGCATGTCTAGCAAAGAAGTTACCACATATTCAGGACTGGGGTAACAATTTAAAAATTAAAGGTATAATTTACCTAAAAATCCAAACCAGTATATTATTTATTTATCCATTTCTTTTCTGTGGAACACAAGAGTCCATTTTTGAGCATACAGCGCATATAGTGACAATTAGAAAAACTTTATAAAATTAGTACAACAACTACTGTATATTCCAAGTCTTCAGAAGTCATATGATAGATTCATATGAAGAACAGACCAAAATGTAACTACTTTTATGACACATTTTTGGCTTGATTTGTCCTTTTTGAGCTTGACAGCTTAAATGAATCAAACATTTCTGCATTTGTGTTACACTGCTGTTCAAAAGTTTGGGATCAGTAAGGTTTTTCTCCCCCCAAGAATCTTATTTGATCGAAAAGTCACAGTACAAGCATTCATAATGATTTCTTTTTCAAATAAATGCTGGACTTTTTATTGGTTTTATTGGTAAAAAAAAATCA
>NW_015522561.1:0-1507 GCF_001515645.1 Sinocyclocheilus grahami
CTGTAATAGAGAAAAATCTTTATATAAATCAGCATTATTATTATTATTTTTTTTTTGCATTATGGTAATTATAAAAATATGTTTTACCTTCTTTGCAATTTTTTCTTTGAATTTACTGTGAAATGAGGACAATCTTAATTTTCCCCCAAAAAAATTTAATTTTTTTCCATGAAATATTCTGAGAAAGAAATCAAAGTGCTTCATGTTTTGTGTGCTATTAACTCATCTAAACGTTAATCTGTTTTGTTACTCACATGTACCTGAGGTGTATTCATTTTTCAGAGGGACTTCGTTTGGCATGTATTTATTGCTGTCATTGGTTTTATACACATCAATGTGAATCATTTCGCACTTGGAAATGTGAAAAGAGCACAGTTAATTTTCTTGCGACATCATCTTATAAGGTTATCATATATTATCAAATACAGTATGTGCTCTGTTGGTTTTAGTGTTCATGAGCAAACAGTGTTTTTTCTCTGTCTGGAGCTGTGTGTTTTGTACCCAGCATAGCCCTGCACCCTCAGGCTTGATTCATCATGGTCCATCCCCTCTGCTGTGCCCCATTAGGATCAGAGCTGCTATTTCTGTCCTCTACCTGTGGCGGGATGCTCCCTGCATTGCCTTCATGCCTCCTCGGCCAAATTCCATTAAATAAGGGAAGAGATTGTCTAAGGTCCCTTTCTGACAGAATGCTCTGGAGGAGTTTAAAGGAAGTGATGGGTTCTAATGGAAGCATTTTAAAGAGGCTGAGCTGAGCTGGCCAGTGGGCTGCTGTCTGGATCTACTTCAGTCAGTAAATACAAATGTCCTGTGATCTCCTGCCATTGTATGCTTCTGTGTGTCTGAGAAAGAGGGAAAGAGAGGGAGTCAATTAGACACAGAAAGAGGTGTAAGAGGAGATTTGAGCAAAGGAATACAAAATAAAACAGACGAAGGGAGATCGCTCTACCAATAGAGTCAAGCAGATATTGACTGTTCCCTTAAGCATGCTAAAGCAATTATGTGGAAAAATATGCTATCACACTGAAGGTCACAGGCCACTCGATGCTACAGCATTTCCGCTTCAGTTATTATTGGCCAGATTTATGATCCTTAGATTTGATTAATCGCTTAATCAATGTTCATTTACGTTAAAAGGGTCTATCAGAGCTTTGCTTTTAGAAGAAAGCTGCTGGTTACTGTGTGACTTTTTTTCTGTGGAACACAAAAGATGAAATTTTGAAGAATGTTGGTAATGAAACTGTTTTGGTTCCCATTGATTACGATTGTTTTTTTTTTTTTGTCCATATACTAGAAGTCAGTGAGAACTGGAACTGTTCCCAACATTCTTCAAAATATCTTTTTTTATGTTCCACAGAAGAAAGAAAATCATACATGTTTAGTATGACATGAGGGTGAGTAAATGATGGCAGAATTTTTACTTTAAACTGCACATTTACACCTTTTTACACACTAAAAAATTTATTAAAATACATTTACATAACGGGTAAGAAATATTTATTGCTAG
>NW_015522562.1:0-1507 GCF_001515645.1 Sinocyclocheilus grahami
CAGTCAAAGATTCACACGTTTTTTTCTTCTGTGGTATCTTATAAATATTTATGAATGCATGTTTTTATTTAGCTGCTTAATATATACTTAAGGACAATTATTGGATTGCATTTATGCCACCTCTAAAAAGACTCAAAAACTGTTTATACTGACTCATTATTGTAGTAAATAAGAAAAATAAGAGATAATTATAAAAAAAAATAATCTTAATATTTGCCAGTGGAAGTGCATTTGTTTTTTTTCCCAAATATTTATTCCTTAAAAGCACTAAAAGATTAATTAATGAACCAGAATTCTGAATGATTCCCATTCCTAAATCAAACATGCATAATTCATTCCTCAAGAGAAAGTGAGAGATGTGACGACCAAGTGTGATGACCAATGCTGAGACTGTTTACAATGTGTAAAGACACATTTCACAGTATGTCTCATGGACGCTGATGTTTTTCGACCATTTTCTCACCTGTAGCAGTTGTTGTTGTATTTATTGTAGCTTCCGAGTGCAGTGAGGCAACCTAAACATATAGCGTACGAGAAAAAGATCTGCGTGCCTGCGTCCATCCACACCTGAAACCAGAAAAAGAGACGTTTTGGCTTTTAAAATACCATCACAGCTGTAATATACTGATGTGGAATCAAATAAATAGAGAAAATTTATTTCCTTTCTAACTCATCCATTCTTTACTGTTTTTAAAAGTTGTTTAAAATCACATTTGTGCTCTATAGCTTTTTTGGATTCATATGATATCGTTTCATTTTCATTTGTTTTATTAGCCGTGTTGGTTACTTATGATTATTTAACCTCCATGGCATCAAATATCACAAACACAATGTGCACTACAGCAGAACGTGTCAAAGTTTGAGTGACGGGAATTACCTGTGACGTCTTTCGCAGCTTTAACTAACTAATTTGGCTTCAGGTAATAAGCTTGAATGGAGAAGATGAAAGACTAGAGCTGTCGTAGGATTCCTAGAGCTTGTGTAACCTCTTGTTTATTAGACTCAAATGCCTGAAACGGGTTTAGACATGATCTGGGAAAAAAACAGGCTGACAGTAGTGTTGCTGTTAGCCTGTCAATCAAATGCTCTTTCGTAAGTCTGGTCGTTAATGTGCTGCCACGGGTAATGTGGACGTATTAAAGCGTTTATGACACAAAATGCTAAAACGTGACACACCCATGCTGTACAGGACCTCTGTCCTATAAAAACTACTGCTTATTGCTCAAAAGAGTGATTGGTCTCTAGATAATGCTTTGGCCCTTCAAGTGAAAATCATGTGTTCGATCGCTTCATTTCTGTAGCCAGGATTACGTGAAGAAGAAACTGTGTTTTTCCATTGGGAAAATTCCTCACACTTCCCTTAAAACCTCACATTTATCACCTGAGGTCTAGAACTGTGCTAAAAACACCACTGATGTCCTAACAAGACATGAGATTTGACCCATGATGCTTAAAATGTTCAAACCTTAGATCATTGATTTCAGTAACTTTGACCGACCATTTACTT
>NW_015522563.1:0-1506 GCF_001515645.1 Sinocyclocheilus grahami
CCCAGAGTAAATGTGACTGGTACTATACAAACATGCCATTTAATCAAATCATAATCTAGTAAGATTTCCCTGATTGATATCCCACGTGTTCGAGAAAATTGCATGTATCAGATATTGATATTAGACTCTTCATCTTCATGGTATCTGTATATATACATATCCTAACTATGAATGTGCTTATGTACAAGTTAGTTTCTGGTGGTCATCTCAAGCATCTGACTGATGTCTTCTCCTTTTCTGTGCTAGTTAATGTACATTAAAATTGTATTTATTTCTAAATGTCTGATGGGTTGCTTCTTGTGTTACTCAGGTGATTTATCCCCTGTCAACCACTTTTTTTGTGGTTTATTATTAACACAAATAAGTAAACTATCAAACGGAATAGGGCATGTTTGGGCTCCATTCCACTGCAGCAATGCAAAGGTACAGAAGAGAAGAATGGGCAATGCACATTGCACAATACTTTTCATTTAAATTTTTGTGGACTTTTTGCCTTTATTTAAAAGGACAGTGAGGGGAAGATGGAAGGGACTCAAACTCGGGTTGCTTGAAGTACCATTAATGTCAAAGCAAACTACTCCCAAATGTCATTTCTATTGCTGTACATTGTGGTTTATCCTAGTCCACACTGCTAAATTAAAAGCCTGTGGATTCATTTTTTATAAACACATGGAAAAATGGACAAATATCCCTTTAAATCAAGAATTTATGAAAAACGTTGACAACGTTGACAAATTACCCCAATGATGCAATGTGGTGCCGAGGAGTAGCTGAAAATAAGCAGACTGGATCTGAAAAGGATCTGAAAAGTGTTGTCTCTCCTCTCTTTGAGATTTTTGTTTCTATGCATATAGACAAATATGAAATTTTGATCCTTTCAAATTTAAATCCTTACAGTTGCTTGTTTACTTCGAAGCTCTGCCATATAGACAGACTACCTGGCATTGCAAATATTTAAACCATGATTTCTGGACTCTGCACCCCCAAACACCACATACTAAAATAAGCCTTGGAAAACAGATTTCAGATGCCCCAAAACATGTGACTTTCAGTTCATATTAGCTTTTAATCAAGAATTATCTGTTCATACACTGATATTTCTTCCTTTTTAGTTGCTAATACTTAAGGAGTTGGCATATCAATAATGTTCAAAACACTGAGTGGATGGGTTAATTATGAATTAACATTAATTTAGATCAATAAATACTGTACATATAAATACTATATTATTATAGTGTGTATTGTCCTTCTGTAAAGTTTGCATTGTGTTTGACCAAGAAGAAAATGCCCAAGCCTACTGCAAAAATCTACGTGACTTTTTTATTGATTTTTCTAGTTTGAGTATTTGGTAAACATTTCCTGATAATCAGATCACATGTTTAGGTCTTGTGGGGTTTATGATCAAACCAGCAGCATTACTAACAGCAGCAAAGTCTCAACTGCAGCTGGTTAGTAATATTACAGAGTTTTTGGAGCCTGTTTCATGTGCTAGTTTTTTCATGATTT
>NW_015522564.1:0-1506 GCF_001515645.1 Sinocyclocheilus grahami
TACTGTATTTACCGTAGCAATGATGTCTTGTGTATTATCGGAATAAACCGGCTATAAACAGTCATGAATCACCACAGAGAAAAAGAAATCGAGAAAGAGCTCTTAATCTGTCCTTTCCGTGTTCAGGCCAGGTGAGCTCTCCCATGTTTAGGCCCTATTTTGTGCCCTATTTATGGAAAGGGCTCCTCACTTTGAGATTATTAAAGTTCAGCTTCTGATATCTTCATTTATAACACCATGAAGTGCTAATGCTGCTTTGTTCTTGATTAAGGAGGGAACAGTGTCTGGATAAGAAACATCCTAGTCTCTTCAAACATCACCCCTCAACCACAGTGGACAAACTCATCAAGAAGAGAAGTGTTCCCCAGAAACTGCCTTCTCACGGCAAGAGGTAAGAACAGACGTTCTTCACACTGGCTCTCAATTATTAATAATTACATAACAGCTTGAGGTTAGTCATCGAGACCCAGTATACAAAAT
Organism: Sinocyclocheilus grahami; assembly: GCF_001515645.1. NCBI lineage: Eukaryota > Metazoa > Chordata > Actinopteri > Cypriniformes > Cyprinidae > Sinocyclocheilus > Sinocyclocheilus grahami. Next base: position 481 of record NW_015522564.1, read on the forward strand.
CACCTTATCTATGTCATTTGAAGAATGTGTACAACATGTCCATTTATCAAAGTTTTTTATATCTTATACACAATGTTTCTCAATGTCTTCTATGTGAACGTATGTATATGTATAAGACACTCTGCACAGCAACAGTATGCATGAATGCAGCAGTTCAAATTTAAACATGCATGTGAGTAGTTCCAGTTTCACTGTAAGTTCTCAAAAAACATCCAAGGTATATAGAATTTGCAGACGATTAAATGTTTAGAAAAGTATCTTTGACATTTCCACAAACATGGACACGGCTGAAAATCCTAAATGCATGCATTCCCAAAGCAACATAATTCTGGGAAGAAAGGATGAGACTTGCTCATTTAATAACTGTTCCATTTTGCACATATTACTGCAGAAGCACAAAAGTACAAAAGAAACGTTTGTCAAGAGAAAGTTCTTGGACATTCATTGACATGTAATCTACTAGCAAGTACACTGCATACTGCATAGCAGCTGATTGACCTCTGCTGTATCAGCAGCCAATGATCTTGCTAGCTCAAGATTTAAATAGTTTGGTTTAGTGTGCTGTGGTGTTCAGAGTTGCTCTAAAACCCTCCACCTCCCCCAGCACCACCTGTCTAAATCAGTTATGTGGAACAGCTATATCATGTATGTCTATTTCTGCAGCAGCATTAAGTCTTACTTTCTCACAGCTTGTGTAAGTTTTGGAAGCAGCAAGTGTGCATAGCAGATATAGTCTGCCAAGACCAAATACATTATCATAATTTCCATTATTATGCTGAATGCAATTAAGAGAGTTGTCATGATTAAACTAAAATAAAACAAAACTGTGATTTTTTTCGTTAGTTTTTGATATATGTAATGTAACGTATGCCATATCCAGACCTGACCTCCTGCGATCAGAGATCATTCTCCCCAAGATGGACGCTGGTGTGCTGCAGGTGACTGTCCCGCCATGTGCAAACCGAGGGCCTACCTCACCTAGGGCCCGCAGGGTGAAAACTCGTCACCGGAGGAGCGGCAAGGGAA
>NW_015522565.1:0-1506 GCF_001515645.1 Sinocyclocheilus grahami
ACTCACTCACACACACAGACACACACACACACACACACTCACTCATTCACTCACACACTCTCTCCCTCCCTCCCTCACTCACTCACACACACACACACACTCACTCTCACACTCACCCACACCCACACACACACCCACACACGCACACACATACACTGTCCTGTAAAATGCAGAATTATGTTTCACCTTCCTATATAATGCTAATGTTCTTTCATTCACTCACACACTCTCTCCCTCCCTCCCTCACTCACTCACACACACACACACACACTCACTCTCACACTCACCCACACCCACACACACACCCACACACGCACACACATACACTGTCCTGTAAAATGCAGAATTATGTTTCACCTTCCTATATAATGCTAATGTTCTTCTATAATGCAATTGTTCATAGCTGTTAAACAGATAGTTCAACCAAAACTGAAAATTCTGTCATCGTTTGGTGCCCACTGACTTCCACTGCACGGACAAAAACAAAAAGACATTTATCAAAATATCTTCTTTTATGTTCCACAGAAAAAGAAAGCCACCCAGCTTTGGAACGACATGTAAGGGGAGTAAATGACGAGCCCTTTAATGATAATGATAATGATAATGATATTGACGTTTCGACCACACCCAGATGTGGGAAAGGTTGATGGCTACCACACAAACACACACTTTGCACTCAATAGCCAACAAGTTGCCACAGATGATTCACAGGCGTTCACAGGAGATACCCGCTCCAGTGACTCATCTCCATATTGCTCATCACAGGGAATATGCACATATCTATAAAAGCATGTGATATGCACACCTCCACCCCTGCTCACGGCTAAACACGCTGCAGTTCGACTCTATACTCCTCCAGCCTGCAGTAGCTGAGAGATTGCAACAGTCTGCTCTTTCATGTGGCATTCAGACTTAACACACTCGTGGAGCTGATTTGGCAAGTGATCAAAAGACTACGGCTGCCCACCAATGCTGATTTGTATTGCAACATGTTATGCAAGAGATTTTTGTGCCTAACTTCAATTCTCAGACCAGAGTTTTCTGAACTCTCCAACAGTTCCAATGACCGCAAACCATTGCTGAACATACTACTTGATTACGTTTATTTATGCGTATCTGTACATTTCTAGTAAGCACATATTTTGTGCATGCTCTTGTCCTTTCCAGCGACCAGTTAGTGAGTCCAAACACCTGTAGTCACCATCTCTAAATATATCCTTTATTATATACCCTAGTAGTGTTTCACTTAATCTACTGCAGGAAAAACAGTATAGATATATTGTGTTTTCTCCTGGATAACAAAGCTTAATGCCAGATTTACGCAATCAACATCTATGTATACCAACGGTGAAGTGGTCTCATCCAAACGATTTACATCACATCTGTGTTGTGTGGGTGGTCTAGAACAGAGAGCGAAAAAAAATGGCTAAGCAGGAAATCAAAAACAGGAATTTATATGGAACGATGCCTAAGGATACAGAGCTAAATGGTTTCTATTCAGAGCAA
>NW_015522566.1:0-1505 GCF_001515645.1 Sinocyclocheilus grahami
TATTCAGTGGCAGAAACAAGGTTTCATATAAAACCTTAAACAATTTTTTTTTTTAATGTGACAGTTTAGCTTTTTCGTAAATAGTTCAGTGATTCATAATTGTTTGTTTATATTGTGCTGAAAAGCATTTGGCAGGTTCCATTGTAACAACTCACATATTTTTTTTTCCCTCATGGGAAATAATGGTATTAATGAACAAAAACAACAACACATTGCTGTTAAAGCAAACCACAGTCTCCCAGTCAAACCAAACCGCAACACAATCAAGAGAAGACAAACACAGCATTAATGCCAGTCATTCTCACAAGCCACGTGAAACCACCGTGATCCAGTCACAGTCCAGCTGTTCATAAGAAGCTTTGTGGTTGTGTTTGTATACTACTTTGCGCATACTCATATGTGTGTGCACACCCCAGAGAGGACCAGACACGCACTTCAAGCATCACTCATTCTTGCACACTTGAGAGGGATAGCGCGTAAGACATGCTGTCTTCTGAAATGCCAGGCTTCACTCATCTCCACAGCTGCCTACCTGCTGTGCATTGTCCCTGCTGAAAGAAAAAAAGCAGGACAGTCACTCTGGGAAAGCTCTGAAGCCTGCAGCGATCATAAGCCGTTAAAACAGGTTTTTCTCCCACCGGACACCGTCGTATGATCAGTAATTTTTCAGCCCATTTCTGATAATTATAGAGCTATGTGCTCACACAACACCGCCAGCCTTTGATGTCTCTAAGGGACGGGCTGCCCGTGAAAAAGACTCGCCACGGCCTCTCTGTGGTGTTCAGGCAGACGACAAGAGCTGTTTGTTCCCCTCGGCAGTGTCGCTGGGAATGAAAGACAATAAAGAAGCAGTCAGGACTGAGGTATATGCAGCATACGTGTGACGGGAGCTAACAGGCCATATGCTCTTGACACACAGAGCCATTAGACGCAAATGCACAGTGACACGACTCACTCGCTGCAGGCGGCCGCGCTGGAAATAAAGGTCATTTTCAGGTGCAGAAGCCTGTGATAGGCAGCATATGCCACTTGTTCTGATGGTGACAGGGGCAACTGCAGTCGGGTGGCCAATCGCTCATGTTCCTCATGCCGTGTTGTTGGGGGAAAAAACTAGCTCTGCTCAGCCATGCACAGCTAGATAAAAGGTTTCAGAGTTGGGCTCACAAGGGAATAACTGCATACTGCTCAATCATATCACAGGGGGAAATTTAATGATGACCTATGGTCTGGAGAATTTTACAAGTTAGACATTATTATGACATGATAATTAAAAGGCCGATGGGTGAATACTCCCCTCTGACAAGCATATTTATGAAAGCATTCGATATGATGGATAGTAAAGCATTTGATATGATGGATAGTAAAAAATAAAAATGAAAAATTAAAGAAGACTGGGAAAAAGCAATGCAGATCCTCAGAAGAAGAATGGCTAAATATATGTCATTCACAGTGTGACCAGTAATTCTAGAGCTTTAAGGGAATTCTGCTGGAAAAATACAAAACGT
>NW_015522567.1:0-1505 GCF_001515645.1 Sinocyclocheilus grahami
CATTCCGCGTTATACAGTAAATTCCATTTTTATGACTGGATTCCGTCCACGTTTTCCGCGATTCGGAATCATTGGGCTCTACATTGAGATTAACCACAAAAAAAACACACTTAATAGGTATTTTTCATTCACTAAATGCTCTTTTTATCTCCCTTTGGTTTGTCAGATTCTCATTGCTGTGTTTTGTTCTTTTTTGGCAGGTGATGGTGAACTCTGAGAAAGACCGTGCTTCTCTCTTGTGTATGAAGGCTCTGGCCAACAGGGGGCGTCTGGACATGGTGTCTCAGCAGATGGCCTCTCACCCACAGTACCTAGAAAGTTTCCTGCGCACACAGCACTACATCCTCTATATGGATGGCCCATTGCCCCTGCACTACCGCCACTACATTGCCATCATGGTAAAAACAGAACGAACATGCTTAAACATGCTCTACAGGCAATCGCAGGCTCAAATAATATCTCCGTGTAATTGATGAAAATGTCTTTGTGTTTCAGGCTGCAGCGCGGCATCACTGTAGGTACCTGGTGTCTCTGCACTCAGCTCAGTTTCTGCGTGTTGGCGGAGACCCGTTATGGCTTCAGGGGTTGGAGGCCGCACCCCCACGTCTACGGCACCTTGATCACATCAACAAGGTCCTGGCCCATCAGCCTTGGCTCACGGCACGCTCCCACATACAGGCTCTGCTCAAGACAAGAGAGCAGTGCTGGTCTCTGGCTGAGCTCGTTCAGGCCGTGGTTGTACTGGCCCACTGTCACTCCCTTTGCAGTTTTGTTTTCGTTTCTGATTCTGACTCGGACATCACTCCCACTCCCAGAGTGCATCACGGCACACCTCCTGGCTACTGTCTCTGTGATGCTGCCAACGGCAACACCGCCTTATCGCCACCCCCTGCTGGACCCACAGAGAAGGCATGTTTTGCTCTTGAATGTTTGGACTTAAAAGCTAACAGCTAATCTCATACATTGTACAGCATAGAGTTGTCACAGTATGAAAATGTCAGTAGTCATTACTCATACCAGGAAGATTTCAAATGAATTTATTTAATATTAATTTTAAATGTGATATTACGGTCTTAACTTTTTAAATAAAACAATGGCCTTAAAAACTTTAAAATAAAATAGTAGTTTTTAAGAATTTCTCAATTACAAAAACATTGCTTAAAAATTTAAGTAAAAGAAACAATCAGTAATAACAGAGAAAAGAAACAAATCACAAACAATAAATCACTGAGGCAAATCAAAGTATTTTTTTAAAGAAATTAATGCATTTATTCAACAAGGATGCATGAAATTAATCAAGTGACAGTAAAAACATTATTATAAAATACTTTTATTTAAAACAAATGCTTTTCTATTAATCAAAGAATCCAGAAACAATGTATCATGGTTTCCACAAACAGCAGCACAACTGTTTCCTACATTAGTAATAATAATAAGAAATGCTTGAGCACCAAATCAGAATATTAGAATGATTTCTGTGACACTGAAGACTGGAGTAATGATGC
>NW_015522568.1:0-1505 GCF_001515645.1 Sinocyclocheilus grahami
AAATCATGCAATACTGTACCACTAAATAAGAAGTGTTTTGAGGGCCAATGAGAGACAATAACTAATCATTCTAAAAGGTTGGGAGTGTTACTAGACAGTCATAGTTTGTCTAGTAAACCACTGTTTAACATTTTTGTTTTGTTTTTTGAAAAGCACTGAATAATAAAACTGACAATTTAACTTTAAAATGTAATATTTTAAAATCTCCTTAAAATGTCAGTATAGTGAAATCACATAATACTCACTCAGGGCCAGAGGTCACTACTCCATCACTAAGTTTAGGGGGAGGGTCCATGGACATGTCACTCTTCATTGACAAGCAGCTGGGTTCTGGAGACGCTGCTTTACATTTCTGAGCAGAAACCCCCTCCTTTCTCTGCTCAGAGAGACTCATTTTACAGGAAGTGCTGGTAAAACACACAGGCAAACAGGGGATTCTTTTAATTATGTAATTACTTTGCACACGTTTAAAAAATGTTCTATACAGTATGAATGTAATTCACACAGTAATTCAGACATACTACATCTGTCTTGTTGTCACTGTCATGTGACCAACCAATGTCAAGTTGTGTCACTTCACTGCCATTCACAAATCCTCTCCTGTGGCTTTATGGGTTAGTAAAGTGTCCATTGGATGCACACTCCAGAATCTAGCTGGAAATAGTAGGTCATCCAGATGCTTTTCCCCTACTGTTTTCACATACTGTTTTTCACACACTAGCTATATAGTATGAAGAGTATGTGATTTCAGATGCAGTCACAGAACTGAAATGTACAACAACTTACACTTTTAGACATGCAGAATGAAATGTTTAATATATAAACATTAACATATTGGATATAATATGATCAGTTTCAGTATGGCTGTGAATTCTTTGTTAAACACACTAATCCACACAATGCTAAAATAGTAGTATCCTTTACTGTGCAAAGACCAAATCTGTTTTCTTTTCTTTTTTAAATTTGTGTCTGTCCAACTCACAGTTCAAGGGTTTAAGTAGCTGCTAATGGTGTATGAATCCATTTATGGCTGTCAGGCCAAATACTACTTAACCAGTAAATACATTCTAGCAAAGCTTCATTTCCATGTGACCACAAAAGACAAACTGTTTTATCAGCATGCATTTGGTATGGAAGGCTATAAACAGAAATAAAAATTAACTACAGAGAATAAAACATTAAAGCAGACTGACATTACAGTAGATTATGACAGATATTTACAGATGCCATTAAATATTAAATGTGTGATAATGAATCCAGAAATGTGTTTGTTCAAACCTACCACGGTCTCAACAATGAAGATCATCACACTAAAACTTCATTTGGTTCATAAATCCATTCTGTCTCTAGATAGCAGTATTAAACGTGCCTGTCTTCAAACAACTTTTCTCTCCTGATGTCGTTCGTTTTCTTCCTTTCACAAAATGGAGTCTGATTAAATAGTTTCACTTTTGTCATGAACCGATTCAACTGAGAGCGGTAAAGTTAGTTTTAGTTTCGATATC
>NW_015522569.1:0-271 GCF_001515645.1 Sinocyclocheilus grahami
ACTTCAATTAGAGTATCTGTCTGGGGAGCGTTTCCCAAAAGCATCGTTAGCTAACGACGGAAGTTGCAACCATAGTTGCTTTTGGGAAACGCAGCCCTGGTTGACAACGACAATTTGTTTAGGATGCACATTATGCACATTATACATTTTGTCAGTAGTATTTAAACAATGATGAAATATGTACTATTTTTTTTGTCTGTTTAGCGTTGTTTTTTTATTTAAAGTTCAGGCCAACTAATGCAGTTCATTTATGCTGCCTCTAAAATGACTT
>NW_015522569.1:18831-20335 GCF_001515645.1 Sinocyclocheilus grahami
ATTTTAATGGAGTGGCAATGAAATAAATTAATAGACAAAATGAAATAAATAAGAACAGACCTTGTTCTGCGATCAAGCATGTAATCATTTTCATGCCTACCTTAGAGAGAACTATGAAGACATGTACTCAGCAAGCATGCAAGCCCATCTCCGGAGAGTCCCGATTTACAAAATGGCATAAGATCAAACACAGAACTTGAGATGAGGTTCAAATGCATTAATTAGATATGAACTACAGAGTTTTCATTGAATATTCAACATCTCTCAGAAAAATTGTTAGAATTTTTCAAGAACGTATTCATGGTTATGCCCCACTGATATTAGATGGACTCCTTAGACACAGAGGTAAGAGACAATTCTCACAAAACGCACTTATGTTGAACATATTATACGATAGAGACATGCATGACTGTCAGATATTACATTTAATTTTGGGCTGTGATTTTCATTTAGGAGTCACGGTCCAATAGAACAATCATAGCATCTCTTGACATGGTCTTTCTTTGGCTGTCCGGGTCATTCTGTGTAATGATCCACAAAGTCAGTCCTTTGAGCAAACTGACCAGTCTGTCGACCAACCACAAAGACAGCGAGAGTATTATCACATTGGTAGCTAAGACATACGGTATCTTTTCTTCTGTGTCCAGATGAGAATGAGAGACACTCAATATTTTCTTTATATCTGAATGAGAATTAACAGCTACACCACTGAGCTTTTATAACAGAAATAAAAACTAAATACATATTTGATCTGCACACTTTTTTTAATTATACATTTGAACCATTCTTATGCTTAGACAAAAAGTCTAACTTGGAAGTTTCTTATAATTTGATCTCTCAAATAATTTGAGAGTTAGAAAGCAAATAAAATAAAATAAAATAAAATAGTATTTTCTTGTAAAATGTGCTCCGACAATTATTAGTATTATTTTTTAAATTTATATTTATATTCTATTTTATTTATACACTTTTACAGTGTATAAATAAACTTTCAAGCATCTATACAATTCTAGAATTTCCAGTGTTGTTGGCTCTTGTTTTAAAAATGGCTTGTGATACCAGAACCGTTTTTGCATTCTTCCGTGGATGCGGATGTAATGTGTCTGATGATGTTACAGGGTGTTCCAAATGAATACAGTTTGTCAAGTGAAGTAAACTTCACCAGACATCCTGTGCTCAGTGAATAGGGATCAGACAGTGAACACTGCATCGGGATCCTATGAGTTGGAACTCAGTTAGAGTTTCAGGCACTATATTTCATGGGGCTGCAACACCATTATATACAGAATGAGATGACAACACGACCACTGTAGTCCAGTTACAGAATGAATGACTCTTATAATCAGTTTTTTAGTGAATCAAAAACATACAATTCTCAAGCAGGGTCATTTGATTCTGAATAAATGACTCTTATGAGCTCATGTATTTTTGTTAATAAAACACATACAGCTTTCAACTGACTTCAATTAGAGTATCTGTCTGGGGAGCGTTTCCCAAAAGCATC
>NW_015522570.1:0-1504 GCF_001515645.1 Sinocyclocheilus grahami
AAAGAGAAAGGAAAAATTTAAATTACATCATATGACCCCTTTAAAGTGATCAAACGTTTAACGCAGTTGTGTGGACTGACATATAGAATATCTACTTTTGAAATTTGATAGTAAATGTCAAAGACAAGCCAAACATAATATGCTTATATTATGTAATCCTCCTGGGACCCAGGCATAGACTTTTGTCTTCTGTAGAGGACATTATATTTTAATAAATTTCTCTGAGACAATACATGCCACAGTTTTTTTTTATTCAGAGCTTTTTAGAGATATCAAATGTTTGGAGGTTTGATCATAAACACTCCCTCTCCTTGTTCTTTAAATATGACTGATATTAACAGAATGATCAAATTTAGCACTCTTAGGAAAATATGATATTTTGTAATTATCATTTAAATCTGGCTAATTTTCAAACTGTTTGTCGTAAATAAACATCTCAGAAAAATGTTATGGAGTTTCAAATCGGAATATGACTTTTTTGATACGAAACAGGGCATCATTTTCATGCATGTTTTCTGTAGAGGACACCAGGACAAACAGCATCTTAATCAGGCATGTTGGGGAGACGCAAGTCAGAATGAAATTATGGATCAATATTTCTATGAAATAGGAGATATTCTTATAAAAATGTTGGCAAGTTATTAATCCTATTAATACAGTTTTTTTTTCATTATGCCCAAAGAACACATTAATATGCCAATTAGATGCAATGTATAGATACACTGTATAGAATGGGAAAACAAATTTATGGACATTTCACGCACATATTCCATAAAGTACAGTAGTATATCAAATCATTCTGTTATATGTTTCAACATATTTGAGAATCATCTTTGCACAAAGTTTGGCTAAAAATAGCCTGAAACTTAAACATTGATTGGTGAATGAAAAAATAAAACATTCTTTTTGCCTATACATGCCTTTTCATGTCTATTATTTTTTTTACGGATCCATGCTTGCTGGATCCGTATTTTGTGATTGTAATTTTTAATGACACGCATTTTGCGAACGTTTATTGTGGGATGTGGGAGATATATTTGTTGTACTTTTAATTTGAAGTATTGTAGACTTTGTTTGGAATGGTTACACATCCGGGAATCCTCCGCTCTAACGTCTACCGGATGTGTCCAATTTAGCAGAGGGAATAAAAAAGACTTGAATCGTTAGATTGCTTTTATAATATGTATAAAGAAGATGCGTGGACTCACATTACTCAATGAAAAATTATAAACATTTGACAAGTCGTAAAGTTCGTTCAGTCGATATTTCACTAAATCACGTAATTTTCGCGCAGTTGGCCATCAGGCGCGGTGGCCAAGTGGTAAGGCGTCGGTCTCGTAAACCGAAGATCGCGGGTTCGAACCCCGTCCGTGCCTCGGACAATGAGGAAAAGACACTTTTGCAACAAAAAAAACGAATTAACAATTAATCTTGTTTTCCTATATTATTACAACACCACTGCACGTTTCATTTCAGCAGTAGAAAATAGAAAGTTTGAATCTTG
>NW_015522571.1:0-545 GCF_001515645.1 Sinocyclocheilus grahami
TTTCCTTAAAGAGGTATGTTCACAATGTTTCAGCAGCTACCCTGACACACAACAGACCTGAAATCACACTGAAAACAGACAGCCTTATTATACTGTTATCACCCCCACTTCTTACAGAGTTCCTTCTCTGTAAATTTCCACTTAACCCCGTAAACCAAACCTAGCTGTTTTCAGAAAAAACAATGGTCCTTCTAACCCCCTGGGCTTTTATTATCTTCACATCTGGGAGGTCAACAACCCCTCTGTCTTTCCTGCACTAAAGAGTTCAAAGGCTCTTTCTGATCATTTGTTTTTACTGTGTGTTTGTGTGCCTTCACACCCGTGAGGCCAAAGGTCTTTATTTATGACTAACCCCTCTGTCTTTCCTGATTAAATTACCCGCACTAAAGACTTCAAAGGGCTCTCTGTTTTACTGTGTGATGTCTTTGTTGCATTCCAGGTGACATATATATACATTTAGAGAGAGAAGCACAAGTTAAATCAAAAGGAAAAATAAAAAGATATAAAAACCCACACAATGTCTAAGAAAGTAAATAAGAAAGAGT
>NW_015522571.1:1273-1503 GCF_001515645.1 Sinocyclocheilus grahami
AATCAATTATTCATTAGATTAACAAACATTCACAGACCCCTCACCCAATAAACATACTGGGTGCCAAAATGTCTGTGAACAGGGCCACCACGACACCACGACATGGCAACCACGACACCTCTGCTGGACCAGATCCATTTACGACCTAATGGCATGTTGAGAATGTCCACTCACACTACATTTTTCATAGGAAATCCACAGTGCACAGTAAAAATGGACTCTTCTCTGAT
>NW_015522572.1:0-1503 GCF_001515645.1 Sinocyclocheilus grahami
TAAAATTGCAAGATATAAACTTTCATTTCCAAGAATTAAATTCAGAATTGTGAAATAAAATGTTGCAATTACCTTTTTTATTGTAAAATTCAGAATTCTGAGAGAAAAAAGGGAGAATTGTGAGATAAAAACTCAATTACTTTTTTTTTTAATTCTGTGGCGGAAACACGCTTCCATATTTAGTCATTTTTAATAATAATAATAATAATAAAAGCAATTCTGAGAAAAAAATGGCCAGATATTTAGTCACTATTGCGAGGTATAAACTGAAATTTCTGAGAAGAAGAGTCATAATTGTGAGATAAAAAGTCGCAGTTACCGTTTTTATTGTTTTATTCTGTGGCAGAAAAAAAAAAGGTTTACGAGATGGGAAAAAAAGTCAGAAATGTGAGATTAACAACCTTATTTTTTACTCCGTGGCAAGAAATAATCTTCCATATTTAGTAATATTAATAATAATAATAAGAAGAAAATGTCTAAACACTGGATATCTGACAGCTACAGGTCACTACACTAAACCATCACAGAATATGATGAAATATGTCAGTTAGCAGATTAAAAAATAAAATAAAAAAATGAACGGCTTTAAATGCATTTCTGAAATATCTGTGGATTTTCTGCTGCGAGTCCTGGTTAATCTCTGAGCGACTCTCACTGTCAGCGAGTGTGATTTGTTTCACAAACCCTTCACGCTTTGACTAACAGCTCAGTGGAGTCTGTCTCCGGCTTTCGTGTTGCCAGGAAGGTATTTTTCACGAGTAAATAATTATGGATCGTTCATAACTTGATGGGGACACATCAGGGAGAAGTGGCAGTGACGGATGTGCAGTGTTTCTGCTCGCGGATGACATTATGAGTGATGCTGCTTAAGTCATTAGGAGAATTTCATCATTTACTCAGAGAGCGTATATCTTTTTCGTAGTTCTCAAATGATACTTAAGAGAATATCGGCTTTCTGGCTGAGGCCTTAAACACACACACACACAGCGCTGAGAGAAACTCTGTCATTAGTCAGTGTGTGTGTGTGGCTTTACTCAAACACCTGCAGTCCCACCGCAGTTTGAGATGAATGCACAATATATCACCTCCACAATGAACAGGAAAAACTGAGTAATTCATGTTGGGATGATAATTCTTTTCATATGTTTTCATAGAGTCAGTTGCTGATATTCTTATTTATTTTCACACAGCTGATTCACCTGTTTGTTTTAAGGTAATATATATACATACAGGCAAAATATATATATTTTTCGTTCTTTTTTCTCTCTCTCCATGCACTGGCCAAGTTTGAGTTTTTGGGCTATTTGGCTTTTCGTAACATGTTGTTTCAGACTAGCGGAAAGAAAATATCTAAAATGCATTAAGTGTTTGTAGATTTTAATTACAGTACGTAATTGAAATATATTTAAAGGCTGTTTTTTCAAAAGGAGTTTTTTTTCTCCACTTTGGTCAAACTTGCAAACACCAAACTTTACAGTTTTATTCCTCTCTATATTCTGAAGG
>NW_015522573.1:0-1503 GCF_001515645.1 Sinocyclocheilus grahami
TTTATTTATTTATTTATTACTTGTAACAGTTTTTTCCAGAACGGTCACGGGGTGGTGCTGTCTCGGTGCATTGAACGTGTGTTGTCGGTGCTCGGTTGTGGCACTGGGTGGAGCGCGCGCCTCCCCGTTCCGTTCTGCTCCAGGATTTGACGTGTCGTCTGTGTTTTTTCTGCACTTCCTGCTTCCTCCGTGACTGTTTTGAGCCAGCAGTCCCGTCCGAAAGCTGATCGGTAGGAATCGTTAAACGTGGCAATGGTGTGAAGGTGCGCGATCGGCGGCGGTGTGTGTGATCGTGAGTGAAGCCCGAGCTGTTATTGCTGTCAGCCATGCAGTTCTCTCCCACCAACGGAGATTTTACCTTCGTCTCCTCGACGGACGCTGAAGGTACAGTAGTTAAAGGCCCCAAAGCATCCATACGTCTCTTCTCTGATATATGAATCTATTTTATGATAGAATTGTTTGTGTGTATGATACATACATGTGTATACATGCATTAATATGAGAATATATCCAAGTATGTGAATGATCAAGCCTCTTAATGCATCATGACACGGGAGTTGTTTGTAGACTCAATAGGGATGCAATAGTGAGCTGTATTTATCTAAAACAACCTCTTACCCACCAGAGCTCAGTGGCACCATCGATGCACCAGATATCACACTAAGTATGGGCCCTGATTCCACCAGGGACACTTACGCCACCACCTTCCTAAAACAGAGAGGTTATGGATGGTTGCTGGAGGTGGAGGAAGAGGATTCCGAGGACACTAAACCGCTCCTGTGAGTTTTTGGGACTCGATTTCTGATGCCTGATTTCACATTTGGTTTTGGTTGTGTTTATTTGTTGTCTGTGTTTGTGCAGGGAGGAGTTGGACATTGATTTAAAGGACATCTACTACAAGATCAGGTGTGTGTTGATGCCCATGCCCTCGCTGGGTTTTAATAGACAGGTGGTGAGGGACAATCCTGATTTCTGGGGCCCGCTGGCTGTTGTCCTGCTCTTCTCCATGATCTCCATCTATGGACAGTTTAGGGTGAGAATTGAGTCTTTGTATCTTGACCATGAGCAGTATTTTATATGTGTAGTGAAGATGCATGTGCACATAGAGCTACCATCAAAATCCAAAATAGATTGCCATGGACTGTAGGCTTATGACAAGGTTATCTTCAATAAAATGAATGATATTTGTGCTTCAAAACCCACAATGTCTATTCATCAAATATTTTTAAATATTCATTCTGCCATAATGAAGGGGTGATGACATTTCTTATTACTTCTCAACAATTATTTAATATGTAATTTAATGCAAGTTTTTATGGACTGAGAACCCTAAAAATGATTAAACTAAGTATTAATTAGATAATTATTATAGTAGAATAGTTGTAGTAATATTATATTAATAGCACCATACTAAAGTGTCTTTCAGGAAGGCATGAAGATCGGAGAGGTTCATTATTTTGTCAAGTTTATTTGTACAGCGCTTTTCACGATACAAATCATTGC
>NW_015522574.1:0-1503 GCF_001515645.1 Sinocyclocheilus grahami
AGTAATAAAGTTAGAGAGTTATCCTTTAAAATATCAAACAAAATCCACCCTTAAATGTTTTTTTTTTAATTTGGATATTATATAAAGCCTTACGGAATACACGTTTTTAATGATGAAAATAATATTAATTCATTTTATTTATTACAATTTCACAGTTAAGTAATCATATGAGTGATTTGCTAAATCATTTCATTGATTTGTTTGTGTTTGGTCCCCAGATGCCATACACAATTTTTAGTTTATTTATAATAATAATAATAATTGTTGGTCACTGGGCTGTTTCTAGGTTGAAATGACACAAGCTGGTATGATATTACAATATTAAAACGAATGTCGAGATTACTCCCTCGTGTAAGTCTGCTTTCAAATCCCTGTGCAACTGCATTTCTTTCCTGTTTTTAATGAATACCATTTAAGTGTCTGAGTTTCAAAGAACTTTGTATTTGTTTTAAGTGTGGCATTTTAATACTTCATTCAAAAAGTTAAATTCATTTTAAAATTACAGAATGCAAAATGTAACAAAGTGAGCAGCAGGGATGAGTTGTAAGTGCTTCTGTGCTTTCCTGAGTATGCACTGCTATTAGTACACACTGCAGACTGTAAAAAAGAGGTCACAGTGAGACATGATGCTGTTTCCTGCACAGTGTTTGCTCAAATCCACCAGAGGGCGTCCTTTATCGTCAAAAGAAACTCTTCTGCTTTCTTCCTGAAAGTTTGTTCAGTTGCCTCACTGTTTGTACAACACAATAAGACTACAGAATATGAGAGACGTAAAACTAAAGTCTGCTGAGTTCTAGCTCCTGGAGACACTTGCTGAACACTCTCAGTAACACATCTGATCTCTTTTGTGGACATTTAGGTGACTAGCATACAGATCCCACCAGAGCTACTGTGCAGACATGGACTAAAAGCCACAAAACACCCATTTTGATAGGAATGCATGATATTTCTCCAGTGAGTGAGACTGAGGACAGAAGCTGCTGCGAAGGTTCCTCCTGAGGCTTGATGACGCTGCGCTCATGGAGCCGGATCGGTGCACACAGGCCACACAAACACCCTGTTTGGAAGTGCATGGCTGAATATAACACCTGCAGGACAGACAAGGTCGTTCCGGGGAGCCGTCTGAGCTCAGATCGATGGAGAAACATCTGAGCCAGCATCGGTCCAGCTCATTCAGAGGAGCTCATGACCGCACCGCGTCTCTGCTTCTGTCGTTCAGAGACACTCACACACGCTCTAGTCCCAAAACCTGATGCTTTATTGTTTTTGTTTAGTCAAGGTCACAATAAAATGTCTTTTAACAGATGGTTTGCCATTGACCTCATTATTTATTGTTATTTAAATGCATTACACATAGACTACACTCTCAGAAAAAAAGGTACAAAAGTTGTCACTGGGTTGGTACCTTTTCAAAAGGCCTAAAGCCTTTGTACCTAAAGAGTCCATGCTGGTACCTTCAAGGTTCATATTAGTATCCAAAGTGTACATCTTAGTACCTAAAAG
>NW_015522575.1:0-1502 GCF_001515645.1 Sinocyclocheilus grahami
GCCCCCATTGAGGGGTAAGTTGAGCCACATGGAGTTAAACTGTGCTACTGATTATACTGAAGTAAAACTGAACATTTTCACCTCATTCTATATCAAAAGAAGAGAAAGTCAATAAAAATTACCTCTTAAAATCTGTGTGAGAGCCTTGTGATGGACTGGCCATCCATGCAGGGATTTTCCTCGCCTGTGGCTGAAGACGCTGTGTTGGGATCCAGCTCCCCGCAACCCTAATAAGGACAAAAAGGTTTGGATAATGGATGGATGATTTCTGAGAAGTTTTATTTAAAGATACAGTTCACAACTTTGAAAGCATTTTTTTAATTATTTAAATTTCAGAACAAAAAAAGGTTCAAATTGAAGAATTAAAAAAAATAAAAAGCGGAGTGCAGTTGAGCATAAGGAACCGGACTAATAGTACTCAACATCCCACTTATGAATGTTGCGGGGAAATACCGTTTCATAAAACTTCAATGGACAATTTTCATAAACGAGGCCTATTTAAAATTTTGAGAACAAAATCAAGTTCAAAACAAAGAACAAAATAAAAAATGTTTGGTCTAAAATTAATGAACTATGTAGTATTACAGTAAAAATATACTTTATAATCATAAGAAGGGGTGAGCCACTGGCTCAACTTACCCCAAGACTGTCGGCTCAAATTACCCCACTCCAAACATTTTAACAAACTTGTATCATTCAGCAGTTTAGAGCTAACATCATGCTAACAGTATAGGCTCATATTATAACCTCCTAAATCACAAACACATGCATGATATTTTTTCAGTATATTTGTCTGTAATTGTTCAGACGCAAGAAGTATGAGTCCTCAAATCACTTTAAAACAAAAAAAAAAAAACAGTTTTTTTTTTACCTAAATGTAGTTACCAATTATTCCACGGGCCTCTCTCAATCACAGAGTGAGTAAAATGGTTAACTCCTCAAATATGTGTGGTCATATCACCAATTTTGTTGTCTTGAAACAAGGTTGTCTAGAAACAAGGGGTGGCTCAACTTCCCCACAGGCTCAAATCACCCCGTTCTCACCTAAAATATTTTTGTAATAATTTAGAATAACCTTGAAATTTTTTTATAAATTTATAAAATATTTTAATATGCCTTTGAGAATCATTTACCAGGGCAGGACTCTTTCTATTTATTTTATAAACGCTCTGCTCAGTTGAGTATGTACTTGTATTTGAGTACAGCAAAATAGTTGCAGTTCCTGTGTGCACAGCAAGCTTAGGATATGCATTTCTATACTTCTAACCGTCCTGTCTCTGCCAATCTCTTATTGTTGACAGGAAGCGCTTTGAGAAAGCAGAGGCTGAGTATGTTGCCGCTAAGATGGACTTGCACAGGAAAACGGAAGTGAAAGAGCAGCTGACAGAGAACCTGTGTGCAATCATCCAACAGAATGAGCTGTGCAAGGCCCGCAAACTAGAGGAGTTGATGCTTCGGCTAGAGCTTAATGCTGAGGAAGTCCCCAGCACAGAGGAAACCGA
>NW_015522576.1:0-1501 GCF_001515645.1 Sinocyclocheilus grahami
TAATTTTGAGAGAACCCAGACAGAATGTTAACCTAAGCTCTGAAAACACTTCCTGTTACCTTGGTATGTAGAGCGTTTCAAATTAGTTACACAGTTTCAGTCCAGATAGGTTGCTGTCTTGAAAGGTAGCTGCCTTTGTAGGCAGTAGACATGAAGGCATCTCAGGTTTTGGAACAGAGCCACAGCTCTACCACCGCTGAATACCCATTCATGCAAAATGTCTCTTTTATGAGCTCCAATTTGCGAGCTTCATCACACATGCCTTGATTTGATGGGTAGAGAGAGATTGCACGAGAGGGGCAGACGATCAAGCGCTGCTAACTCACCGGTGTGCAGTACTCCACCATGGGGTAGTTCAGTTTATGACCCTTCGCGGTGCGACCAGAGAAGAAACAGCTCTGGCAAACGTCATAGTTGAAGTGCTTCAAACTGCGGTATCTGCAAAGAGAGAAAGAAAACTGACAATTAGTATGATAGGCCTTCACTGTATGGACTTTTTTTAGCAACATATCCTTTTCGGTTTTACACTGGAAAACATTGATTCATTACACCCATAACTCCAAAGCAGCCATTCTGCAGTTTTGTCAAACTATTATCCACTTGTTCCTGAATCTGTCTGAAACTGACAGTCCTCTTGAGAATACTCGTTCACTCCAGTCACGTCGCGCTTGATTCAATAACATCATTACCACACAGTTTAGAAGTGTTATTATTTCACAGATTTCTTCATATAAATGTAAATCGAGTGTGGAGGAAGAGTGCACACTGTGTGTTGTTTGTTTTCGGTTTCTTCTGGTCTCTCCAGGAAATGCAAATTCAATAGAACATAATTCCTCCAGTGTTCAATATTTCCACTGCACTGCTGCATAAATGATATGACAGTAAAAATCTGCTGCATTTTCCGAAACAGCTCCCTTTCTCTCTGGGGCGGCCCATTTGAAAGCACAATATAACACTGAGGCCCCTGCTGAGAATGACTTAAAATCATGCCATCAGGACTTCAGTCAAGAGATTTTATATTAGTTTCTGATAGTTGTGGATAAATCGAATATCTGATCTAAAATCCAATTTGATGAAGTTAGAAGATATTGAAAAATAAAACAATAAGCCTTGAGACTTTGCATGTTACAGTGATTTTATTGCCAGTAATGGGTGTCCTAAGGCATATTAAAACAATAATAATCAAATCATTTTAAAAGAACACTGAAACCAATTTTTATTTTAAGTTGTGCTCTGCTTTTATTTTTAATATTTCTTTATGAAGTTTGACATGAATATGAAAACCACAACTTTTTTGGGTATCCTCAACAGTGCTCATGAAAATTAAATTATGAGTAAAATAATATTATGTGTAACGCGTGACAGTATGACATTAAAATTATTTTTAGAAATAAACTGTGCATAAATAGGTTTAAAAAATACTTTTACTGAAGTAGAGGGCTTCAGGTTAGTAGCAAAAAGGTCTTTACCTTGTAACCAGGGTTTGAAATTAACACCCGCC
>NW_015522577.1:0-1501 GCF_001515645.1 Sinocyclocheilus grahami
CGAGAGCCTGCGCGTCCTCAGCCGCTCAGTGGGAGGAGCCACGAGTGCGCTGGTGCTGAGCTGATAACACGCTGAGCGGAGGTAAGAGACTGATTTCCTTAAATTATTGTGCGTTATCTTTTAGTCAGAGGATGTTTTTCTCTTCCTGCATTTATCTATTATAAGCTGCATTTAAGCATAAAAGTATATTATTTGGCAGGGATGAAGGCAATACGTAATAGCCTTGCCACTCCCTGCAGTGCTGTGATGCCCTGGTCAGACCAACTGATTAATTATTACAAATTCTGTTCTTAGACAACGAATTTTAGGGAATGAAATTTAAAGCAGCGCTAAACAGACATATTTCAGCATAGTCGAGAGGTCGTCTGACGTGCATGTGATTCTGTACGTAAATAGCTACATGTATAATAAAGGTCCGTACTGTATCATTAAAGTAACAGTTGGTGTAAATACCGGATCACTGATGCGCTCGTGGCTCAAATGTGGAGGTGTGTCCTCATTTGGCGTCCTAAACGGTATTGCCACGATGCTTTCCTGATGAGAGTTATTAGTCAGTCAGGGTATTAATGGGATCCCCTCCCTCTTCAAAAGAGCCTGATATAATTGTAAACAGAGCTATGATAGCATTGCATCGGCCTTTGATATTTTTGGTTTGCCAAGTTGTTGCCCAACTTTGCTTAATGTGGTTAAACAAGAAAACTGTTGAGAATAGTCCAGGCAACGGAGAGAAAGAAAACACACAGAAGCCAATCCAAAGATCTCAGCCACAGGATTTTGCTCTATGGCCAGAGAAGCTATAAAACACATTTGAGCTTTGTCTCATCACTGAGGCCCACTGGGATACTGCAATATACATGATAAAAGTATTTATTTTCCATATATGCAAGAGACTGTTGGTGAGTATTATATTAGATAATAATGATATGCAATTAGATGAGCCATGCTGTTTGGCTCTAAGACATAATTTTAAAGCAGAATGTCCAAATGCATTCTGTAATAGTTTTAATGTATCATGTAATGCATTAAAATCAAACTTTGTACTCCCACAGCCTCCATTATAACGGTATAACCCTTTCTTCACGCTTACCGCTAGGTCCAGTGCATTTTAAAACCCTGCTTGTCAGCTTGTAGAATGACCTTGATATTATATGTCTTTCCTCTTTATTGGTTTCTGTTCTGTTGAGTAATGGGGCAGTCTAAGACAAGACACAGACCCTCACTTTAATTACGTAATGCTGCCAGAGGGGGCTGATGCTGCTTATCTGAGATCAAAACATTGATCTTTAGAGGATCTAGATTTTTTTGGCCCAGGAATTTAATAAGTATTTGTAAACAATTTTCTCGACATTGTTTTTAGCAAGGTTAAGTGTAAGAAATTGTTTTATTATTAAGACCCATTACCACAAGAAGAATAAGTCATTGATCTTCTCTTATGATCATTTAATTTCTAACGACTGTAACACTTAAAAGTACTGCTTTTTTCTAAGTAGCTTAATAGGCA
>NW_015522578.1:0-1501 GCF_001515645.1 Sinocyclocheilus grahami
CATCAATGATGTCAAGAAGATGATGAGTTCAAGCCACTGTCGTCACAAAACAATAAAAAGAGGATCTGTGAACTCTGCAGACAAACGTCAGAGTGGAGATGGTCTTTTGGGAAATTTGACTTGTCAGTGGCCTGGTGACATCCAAGTGAGTGGCAGTTCAAGTGGGATGTCATCAGAGTATCCAAGTTGCGAGAGTGTCACTGATGAATATGCAGGATACCTCATTAAGGTGCTCAAGAAAGAGGGAGGCAACCGAGAGCTTATATTGGATCAGTACGCCACTCGCTTGGCGTATCGATCTATTAAATCTGGCCTGGTACATGCAGCTCGAAAAATAAAGCAGAGATCTCCTTTGAGGCTTCACTCATCTAGGCGTTTACACTATGATCGTAGTCCTGATGTTTCCCAAATTCCCATATCCAAGTCATCCCACGCTGCACTTACTGATGGAAAAGATGGATTCTCTTGTGAATCTCTGCCATGTGCTTGTCAAGACGTTCAAGACCTGAGCAGTAATGAATATGTAGAACTTGTGAACTTTGCAGAGTCGCTGGCCTACAACATCACATGTGACGTTACGAGAAAGCTGAGAATGAGCTCAGTTAGACTGCCAAAATCGCTCACTGATTCTTGCCTCTACAGGAAATCCACTATTGAGGACATGCCGGAAAATCTCATCAAAAATAAATTTTCATGCTCTCTTTTACCTTGCACAGAAACTAACAGGCTCTACCATAGTACAAGCAGCTTAAATGATGGCAAAAGCAACAATGATGTAATGCAAGTGATTGAACATTATGCCAGGAAAATTGTTGATGATACTTTGGAAATAACGCTGGGTCCAGCATGTGTTCAGGCAGCGGGGGACAGGAGGGCACTTGAAAGCAATTCCTTCACAGAAAAGCTGGCTGAGGCATATGAAGCCTGTCGATACTGCCAAGGACGAGATTGCCTGTTTTGCAGTAGAGACGGTCGTCGTGGTTTCCAGGGACTGAAAATAAGGAGGCAACGAGAATCGGATGCAGTGACTGGACTGGAAATCCCAAAAATACACATTGATTTGGAAAAAAGAGCAGCTTTTGCTGAAGAAATGGTGTCCAGTGCCATTGAGAAAGCCAAAAAGGAACTGAGCTGCACCAGTCTGAATGCAGACAGTGGGATCGGTCATGATGGCGCAAGCTTTGCAGAAAGTCTCACCACAGAGATTATGACATCCGCATTGTCCAACGTCTGCCAAACCATCAATCTTGGGTAAAGTGACACAGCTTTCACAGAGTCATACATACAGCCTATCACTTAAAATTGCTCATCCGTTACTCAAGACAAGTGGATTTCCTAGATTTTGAAACTTTTTTTTGGATGACTTTTTTCCTGTTTCAGTACCTCCAGAAGAGAAGGCGTCAATGTGACGGAGTCAACAGTGAGTCAGCAGCTCAGTTTGAGTGTTGGTGATGACAGTCTCGGTAGTTGGTCCAATCTGAGTTTTGAAGAAGACCACCCA
>NW_015522579.1:0-1501 GCF_001515645.1 Sinocyclocheilus grahami
AAAGAGTGCGCGCCTCTCACTTTACGCTGGTTGCTATTTGATAGCGTCACGTCATTGTTCGGGACAATTTATTCGGTCTTTTCGCTTATTCGACCGAACACCGAATGAGCCTTTTTTTTTTTTTTGCTATTTTCAGCCGAATAACTTCGGTTGCCGAACATTCAGTGCATCCCTACCCCATATTGTTCAAAACAATTTCCACCATGTTTGAAAAATAAATTAAAGTCCATTCCACCAAAATGTCCATGCTTAAAAAGTTCGTAAAGAGCTCATAAAATAAATGAATATGAATTGAGCAATTTAATCAAGTGTTCTAAAGACTTCACATGATGAACAGATTTAATTTAGGCTCAGACATGCTCACTTGATGCATGAGAACCAATAGGTTTGCAACAAGCACATGCATATGAGCTTCCGCTTACCGACCGGTGTTAACGTGTGAATTAAGCTTGTTCATCATGCAAATGATCTTCAGAAGATTTTGATTAAACAGCTTTAACTTTGTACTAGCTATTTTGATTTTGTAAACTGTATACTTAAGATTAAGAATAAACAATTTTGCTCAACTGACTCACACTGACTAATTTAAATAAATAAAAACTTTTAAACTCTCACTCTATCAAAATGAAACAAGATTCAAAGGTCACAGATCATTCATATTACAATAAACATGGTGAAGTGATATTTAGACATTTGCCCTTTGTTTAAAGAGAGAAGAGCAAGAAATAGGACAAGAACTGATGAGAAGGAGAGTATGGGAGCAGGATCAAGAAATGTCACAAGCTGGACTCATACTCTTTAACAGCATGAGCATCTGTTGAAGCTCTGGCACGTCACACATTTGGTAACATCAAAGTACTGAAAAATAAGACTTGGCTATATCAATAATTCACTAGAGCAAAAGTATAACAGAGGGTTAAAGACCCGAATGCATTAGCTTGTGTCAAACTGCGTACCTGGAGGGCAACTGTCCTGCAGAGAGCAGCTCCAACCAGCTTCAAAACACCTGCCAGTAAGTTTCTAGTAATCCTGAAGACCTTGATTAGATGCTTGAGGTGTGTTTTATTATGGTTGGAGCTAAACTCTGCAGGACACAGATCCACCAGGACTGAAGTCTGACACCCCCAGTGCCTTGTTGATAACAAACTTGTCTCAAATGCTTGTAGATGGATGAGATGATCAAAACAAACAAACAAGGCAGCATGCATGTTCTTCTAACAGTGGCTTACTTGCAGAACAGCATGACCTGAGCTGGTTATTATTTCTATCGGTTATCAGACTCCGACACAGACGTGTGAGTGAGAATACCATGCTAATGGATGCTGTACAGTGTGACACCAAGGCAGTGTTGCAGACCTCATAGAGGCTGTGTGAAAAACTAATTGCACAGGTATCTCATGAAGGAAGACACTGCAGGGTTTAGACTTTGCAGGAACACTTTCCAGTCCAACACTAGTGGATATACTCATTATTTCCAGTTTGGATAAAAATATCTGTATCA
>NW_015522580.1:0-1501 GCF_001515645.1 Sinocyclocheilus grahami
ACTGTTGCTTGTAGGTCTCTCTAAGTCTCTGCCTAACCATTAGACATTAGGTGTTGGGGAAAGCTGAAAATTGGACTCATAAGAGACGGTCCAGTCCTTAAGCTCCCTTGCAAACCTCAGCCTGGCTCTTCTTTGCTTCTCATTGACAAAGGGCTGTTTTCTAGCTTTGCACGACTTCAGCCCTGCATCTAGGAGCCTGTTACGAACCATCAGGTGCCGCTTATCATTGTTTTGTAGGTCACTTGATATCATCCTACGGTTGTTGAGTGACATTCAAAAGCATTGATAGTCATCCTGGTCAGTGGAGTCGTTTTTGCCCTCTGCCAGTCTGTAGCTTTATTGTCCCCAATGTCTGCACTCTGCAGCATGACCTTGTTCTTATGAACCGCTGTCTTTGACATTTTAAGTGTGGAAACAACCTGATACTCACTGTATCCCTCTGCCAGTAAAGCCAGAATTGAACCTTGCTTTTCCTCACTCAAAACTCTTCTTTTCAACTCTTTTGCCATGGTCAATAGATTCCAATCCAATCCAATTTGATTCCAATAACTTTTGAGGCACTACTAGAACTGTTTTTGCTTCAATTCCAAACTGTTTGGAATTCAACAGACACTGGAAAAGCATGGCTGCCATACATGTAGAGATGATTATTTAAAACTTAAAACTGTATTTAAAACTTTACATTAAAGTTAAATTTAAAGTTTGGGGTCAGTAAGATTTTCTTTTGAATGCGATTGATACTTTTCTTCCGCAACGATGCATTAAATTGAACAAAAGTGTTGTAAAATACAATTTAAAATATATTCAATTAGAAAACAATTATTTTAAAATTGTAAGAATATTTCACAATATTACTGTTTTGCTGTCTTTTTGAGCATAAGAGACTTCTTTTCGAAAACATTAAAAAAGCTTACAGTCCCCAAACTTTTGAATGGTATCTCCCATGAAAACAACAAGACATATGAACAAAATATGAACATACTTCTGAACTCTTTGAAAAAAGATGGTTGTTGATGCCAGAGTATTTGCAGGGCCCCCATTTTCAGTATTTTGGGCCCACTCACACACTGTCTGTCTGTCCGGCCTCAAAATATCACAAAAATATTTGAGAGTTAATATCTGCATCTGAAGCTAAACATAAATATTTGATGTTAAGCCAGACACAGAACACGGACACATGCTTTTAAACATGCTGTTTCATAGACTATCTATTTCAGATTCCAGATGAACATATACTGTATAATTGATAAATTCATTAAACACAGTGAAATGTCCCAGTTGCTTGTCCTAACAGATTAAGTCTTAGTATGTAAATCACTGCACTGAAAAATGTTCACCAAATCCTTTCCTAATAAACACTACATCATGGAATATGCATGAATGCATGAATATCTTCTGATGTAAAACAGTGAAAGTCTTCTTTTATTAGAGTTGTTAAGTGTGAGATGAAAGGAAATCTGGAATGCTTTTAACAGATGTTCAATGTATGAGAACTTTTCCA
>NW_015522581.1:0-1501 GCF_001515645.1 Sinocyclocheilus grahami
TTTCTCAGCCACTCCCTTTTCTTCCCTCACTTTGCCCATCACATTACTTAGCAAGAAATGTTGCCCAATTAGCAAAGCAAATTGAGATAGCACTGTAAATCTTCCTCCTTTTCCTTCATTCCTGCTAACATCAATGCGACCGCACAAGAGAAAGACCTAAACAATGAAAACCTTCTCTCTAGGTGTACATTCTCAGTTATCAGTCAGTCATTGGTAGTTGTGCTCTTTGCAACTCCAAATTCCCCCTTCCTTTTTTGTGTGAATGTTTTGGAATGCAGTTTGCTCGACTTTTTTGAACACATGTGGCAAGTGCAGGTTTGAGCTGTCTGTGAGTTTTCTGAGGCCTCCCAGCACATATCATTCTGCTTGGATGCTTCACTTTTTCTTTACTTTAAATTCTCACTTGTGCAAATTAGGCAAGATATGAAGGGAGAACCAACAGGATGGGATAGACAGCACAAGGGGCTTTTGTTTTTTTCCTGTGTCATCTGTGCAACAGTTGGTAGTAGATAGCAGAGGACACGAGTTGATGTTTGGCCAGTATTAATGTTTTCACACATTTCAGTGCTTAACAAAGGCTTACGGTGGGATAAATGCGAACTCACTGTAATGCACACACAACAAATGTACACGCTGTCAGCAGAACATTTTTGTGTTCTATTGTTCTGGCTTTGTATAGAATTGCTGAGAGTCTGTACGTGAACAAACAAAGGGAGGCAGAGACAGATGGGAAGGGAGGCTGAGAGAGATACTAATAATCCACACCTAATTTGTGCAGTCTTGGCAAGCTGGTTTCATCAAAAGCATTGATTCACCTCAGTTTCATGTAAACTGCAGTGAATCAATGTATTAATGAAAGCATTTTAGTCACTTCAGTTTTGTTTGAATAAGTCGTATTAGTATAAGTATGCAAACACACCCAAAATCTAAAGAGCTGGATCTGTCTTCAAGAGCAGAATGCCTCACAGCAGAATTCCCAACCCATGCTGAAACATGCTGGCGAAGTAGAGGAGTGGTCCAACTGGACAGGCAACTTGGCCGATTTATGAGAGAAAAGGTAAATGAGTTCCTAGAAAACAAGGAGTGGAAGTTGGAGGAGAATATTAGTCCATTTATTAGCCATAAAATTAACGAAACATTAACTTCTGTTAAAGTTTACCTTTGGTCGGCTTAAACTTGACATGCACATCCAATGCATTACTTTTCCATCGATAAGGAAAATTAAGTCGATTTTGACTGCCACAATGCCACTCCCTTCACACAAAACCAGATAACAACTCCCATCTTCAAAAACTACATCAGAGAATATGACTAAAGGGAAATGTTACTGTTAATGTTATTACACCTGTGTATTGTGAAATTGAAACAAAGCCCTCAAACTATTCACTACACAGAGGCAAGGACATAATTATCTATCAAACATATTAGAAGATAATGATAATTGAGTGACAATTGAAAAAATCGAGTGCAAATAAAAATCAAATTACTTTTAAGTGCACAA
>NW_015522582.1:0-1501 GCF_001515645.1 Sinocyclocheilus grahami
GCATCCAAAATAAAAGTTTTTGTTTACATAATATATGTTTACTGTATATTTACTGTATATATTGTGTATATATATAAAATCACACACATAAAGTATATATTTTGAAAACATTTACATGTATTTATATTCATATAATTTATGTTATATATAAATATATTTAATATATAAACATATTTTTCTTAAATATATACATGTATGTGTTTGTATTTATATATATATACATAATACATATACACAGTACACACACATATATGATTATGTGAACAATATTTTGGATGCGATTAATTGCGATTAATCGGTTGACAGCACTAATATATATATATATATATTAGGGTTTGTTTTTAACATGAATAATAATAACAATAAGAAGAAATGTTTCTTGAGCACCAAATCAGCATATCTGCTTTCTGAAGGATCACGTGACACTGAAGACTGATCCTGACATTTCAGTTTTGCATCACATGAATAAATGACATTTTAAAATATATTAAAATAGTCAAATAAGTTACACATTAAAATAGGATTAAATAGTAATAATATTCACAATAGTGCTGTTTTTACTGTATTTTTGATTAAATAAATAAACATATGCATATAGTACTATTTTTAAATATATAAAAATAGTCAAATAAGCTACACATCAAACTAGGATTAAATTGTAATAATATTCACAATATTGCTGTTTTTACTGTATTTTTGATTAAATAGATAAATATATACATTTAGTACTACAGCACATTTGTGTATGTCACATTATAAAATAAACAATTAAATATAGTATTCATCTGTCATCCTGGATTTCATTTTTACTGTCACTTCAGTATTCATTCACACATAAATTACTTATTTTAAAATAAAATAAATGGCAAAAAAGATATACCTTTATCTTACATTTACTTTTCTAACATTAAGTATTTTGTATTGGTAGTATTACAATTTTTTGAGATAAACAGAAATACACAGTTCTAGCGTCTTTGTTTATTAGCAGCATATATCCTGTGTATGTAAATGGCTTGGCACATTCAAATCTACTGGGAAACCTTTCAAAGTCATTTGGCCATGTGTGAAAAAATCTGCAGAGGATAAAACACAAATATAGCACTCGGGCAGCTCAAAGGGATCCAGCTGACATGCTAACCCTTCCCCTGCGTTTAATTAACACCTGTTTTAGACTTCACTTTACAAACACCTGCACAAAATGAGCTTAAATAGATTGAAAATGAACAAAAATGTACACACTGACACTTAAATGTTGCATGATTGAATTGCTGTCTCATTGAACTAACTGAACAAAATGATGTCCCATCCTTCTGCTAAGTTTGAAAATACATTGAAGTACATGACTGAAATGCAATCTCGCAAACCTTTATCTCCTGACACCAAATCAGTCAGTGGAGTGTCTTTAGTTTGTGCATCAACCAAACTGATCCACGGAAAAAGGCTATAAAACAACAGAGAGAAGCTATTATAAATGATCATAAAACAAGGTTGAATAATAGTC
>NW_015522583.1:0-1500 GCF_001515645.1 Sinocyclocheilus grahami
GTTCAAACAGCTGATAAAAACATCACAATAATCCACACGTCTCCAAATTAACATCTTGTGAAGCGAAAGGCTGCATGTTTGTAATAAACAAATCCATCATTCAGACATTTTTATCTTCAAACCACTGCTTCTGGCTAAAAATGCGAGTAATATATATTCATAAAATTGCTCCAAATATGTTCCGGAGATGAAGAAACAAACTCAACTACAGTACATGTTGGATGGCCTCAGGGTGAGTACATTTTGGGTTAACCATTCCTCTAATTATTATGCATTTATGTTATTTATGTGTTTTTAGAGCTCACAGAAATAATGGCTACCTCGAGAAGCTATAAGAGGCTTCTGTATGTCTGGGAAGGCTGGCACAACGCCTCAGGGGTCCCACTCAGATCCCTCTACCCTGAGTTTGTGGAGCTCAGCAACAAGGCATCTCGGATGGACGGTGAGTGAGTAATTCTTGGAGAGGGGAGAAAGATAAAGAAAGAAAGATTTGATGCCCCGTTCTTCTTATCTGTTCTCCCCAGGCTTTGACGATACAGGCGCTTACTGGCTTTCCTGGTACGAATCTCAGACCTTTAAGCAAGACCTAGAGAATCTGTTTAAACAGCTGGAACCTCTCTACCAAAACCTGCATGCCTTTGTTCGCCGAAAGCTCTACGACTACTATGGTCCTAAATACATCAACCTCAAGGGTCCCATCCCTGCCCACCTCTTGGGTAAGTCGTTAGATTGCGAAAAATACAGATTTGCGAATGATTGAAGATGGTTTATTATTACTAATATTACACAACTACAAAGCCAGACTTTGACATAAAGCATAAAATCTGGTCCTCATTTCAATATATTCTGGCCAAAAATCGCCCACTTAGACAGGAAAATAGAGTCAGACTCCTTACATTTACTGTACAATTGTGCATTCAGCAGACACTTTTGTCCAAAGAAACTTACAATAGAGAGGCATAGGTAATTTGTCACATTGGTAACACTTTACTTGAAGCCTGTATATATAATGCATTATACAATTATTTTTAATGCATTAATTATGTACCTAATAATGCATGGTATGATCTCATAAAAGCTGTTATAAAACATAAAAAAACTATCCTAAATTAAATTATAAAATTTGTATCTATAAAATCTATATAATGCATTGGAACAGTAAACAACCAATTTCAGATGTAGCAAGGAGTATACAAGTAATTTAATGCATTATAACGTTGGTGACAATTGTTTATGAAAAGGTATAATGCAATAACTAATATTAAGTAATGAGACCTTATTGTAAAGTGTTATTATTTAGTATTATTTTTACCAATAATGTTAAAAATGGTATTAATTCCCACCATGATATTAGACACAGTACATAATTTGAGATATAGTGGAATTTTTTCTTTACATCTCGTGACTTTTACTTTTTTTCGTAATTCTGAGTTAACACTTTGCAATTTTGACCTATTTTCTCAGAATTATTAGTTCACCTCTCCCAATTCAGACTTTTTT
>NW_015522584.1:0-1500 GCF_001515645.1 Sinocyclocheilus grahami
GTTTAAAAAAAAATCTTTATATTTTTGCAGGTTTGGTTCGAGCTCAAAATGTCTCAAGCTGATAAAATGAAGGTAAGGAAATGAGAGCAGATGGGTGGATGTTGCGCAGTTTTAGTTTTATGTAGAGATTGATGTGCAAGGAAACGGGGCATGTTCAGAAAATTCTAAGCTCTGAATTTAATTGCTTTTAAGAGAATCAAGTTTTGCAGATAGCAGTGTATTAAGACTTATTAAATGTGCATGTTCTGTTCCCTTTTTTGTCAGCAAGGGCAGTTAACAAACCCAGAGACTCCTGGGTATGTGGGATTTGCGAATTTGCCAAATCAGGTACATCGGAAATCAGTAAAAAAGGGCTTTGAGTTCACTCTCATGGTGGTGGGTAAGTAATGTTGATGTGATGTTTTGAATGTGCCTCATAAACTTGAAAATATCGCCAATAAATACTAATCACAATCTTGAACAACTCCACTGTTGTTTGTATAATCTAAATTCCCTCTCCCATCAATCATCCCTCTCAGCTAAAGATTACAAATTATTCCCATTGTCAACCAAAACACAATGGCTCTCATTCACTGACCATGTGCACGCTACAAATTTGTGCATGAAAACTTTCACAAACAAATCATGATTCTCTAATAACTTTTGTACTAAAATGTATTCAAAATTTAGAGAAAATGTAGGAACAACTGAAATCACAAATAAGATTTTTTTTGATTTTTTAGTATATTAAAGTATATTTTATCATAGATTAAAAAAAGAAAAGCGGTGTTCTAGTTCAAGCTGCCGGTTTCCTTTGCATAAAAATGTACAGTTGTCTAATCTCATTAATGTCGACGTTAAATGAAAACTCCCCGTTTTCTAAATGCGTATAATTGATCTTATTGTGACCAATTAATCCAGCTCACGTTCATCTTCCTCCATTTTTGTGTGCATCACCCACATCTCAAAATCCATTTAACAACCGATGCATGGAACCAAGTCCCTAACATTTTTTCTTTTTTAATAATCTGTTACTCTCAGATGTATGTCACAATACGGAAGAAAATATCTGTCGCTACTTTTGTTTCATCGCAATTTTTAGATTAGAATCAGCTTAAGAACAAACGCAGATGTTTTGAATTAAGTTCTCCTGTGCATATAAATATGAACAATCTGTGCGATTATTAGTGAATTTACAATGTTCCCTTGCTATGTATATTTTGAAGAATATATAAGCAATACACCATTATTTTTCCCCATGCAATTTATATTATAATTTATAACAAAGAGAAACTGTTCAAGTCTGTCTTTTTTTTTCTGCAGTATGTGCGTAAAATTAGCAGCGTAACTCTTGAACATATAGAGAAATGACATTCTAGAAACATCATGGATGATCCATATTTGGAGGGGAAACACATTTTAGTGTGTTTTACTTCATGTTTGAATGGTTATTGCGTAGTGAAATGGACTGTGGGAACAAATTTGGCTAAACCACAGTGATGATGAATCCTAGTTTTTTTT
>NW_015522585.1:0-1500 GCF_001515645.1 Sinocyclocheilus grahami
CCGAGCAGTGGTAGAACAGACCCTTCACACAGCACAGGCAGGTGCTATACTCCAAGACGTTTTCTGCAGAACACAAGCAGCGCTGGCCACAGGTCCAACAGGAGGGCAAATTACGAGGGGCACAGCACTCCTGGCACTTGCAGTGGCCACAACGTTCACAGATGAAGAGATGAAGGCCCAAGTCCTCACCGTCAGCCAGTCCTTTGCCCAGCGACTCGGGTTTCATGTCACCTTTGGGCTGGGACCTCACTACAGCTGCTAGACCAGAATGGGAAGGCGTTAATCCAGTAAGAAGTCTCTGATCTGAAGCAGCACTGCCACGGGACATGGAGCTCACGGTACTGGAGCGACTTACGTGGGCCAAATGGGAATGTTGGTGCTGACTTTGACTGCCAGACATCTGAGAGTGTCGTTCATCGTGTGTATAGATGACACCAACCTGAGAGGCAGGCTCCATTGCCACAGGGCGTTCCACATAGTCATTATTAGCCCTTATAGCACGGATCTGGTCAATAGACAACACAGGGACCTGCTGAAGATCCAGGCTTTCAGGGTCCATCCGAAAAGGTGGTACTGGATCCATTCTTTTTGGGCCACCAGGGTAGGGTCTGAGCTGCAAGGCTGACCAATATCACGGTACATCGGATAAACCTGTAGTAAGAAAAGAATAAAGGCATCATTGTTAGATTCAGAATCAAATGAAATAGTTCAAGTTTAAATTCAGTCTGCATAATGTGTAGTTATTGAACAAATGTTCTTATGAATCCTTTTACTCCTTTCAGATGGTCCATGGCTAAAGCTACGGTTATTATTAGACACAGAGGATGGAGAGATAATGCCATTGACATCACACTGTAATTTAGCATCTGGAGAACACAGCTGTTGACACAAGGGAATGGAACCAGAGCAGTGAATTGTGAGAAACTGGGGAACCCAAAGACTTAGTGTCAGTGTCATGAGGTATCTCTTCCTCAGCAGGAGGAATTTGCAGTAGCCCCTCCCTGCAGCCCTTCTTTTGTTAAGCCTTATCCTCCATAAACAGGAACAACATGGCTATTGGAATGTGCATGGAACAAATCAGCATCCTGGAACTGAGAAACATGCTACTTGCATTATTGGTTGTCATAGCCAAACAAGGCCTTGGATTGCACTGGATTAGATAACAATTGGTTTTGCTTTCTTCCATCGAGAAATGTACAGATGTAGAGAAGACCACTTTGTGATGTTTGTCAGACTCTCAGACAGTTTCAAAAGTCAGTGTGTGATAAGGATAAATGCAAACATTTTAGGCAGCCTATGAAGAGATTGGACAAGAAAAGAGAACTGGCTCTGACATAACAAGCAATTGTGATCCAAACACAACAGCAGTGATTAGAAGAAGTAGTGTCTGATCCCAGTCCCCAGCTGAATTCCTGGCAAGAGCCCTGAATCCTGAATGCTCTCGCAAAAAAAGGTAAGATAGCACGCACCCCCCCATGCCAGAAACTCAAGATAAGGAGG
>NW_015522586.1:0-1499 GCF_001515645.1 Sinocyclocheilus grahami
TGTGGTATGACAAGTTATACTCCATTTAAAACTACTTCACAGTTTTGCTAATCATTTTATAATCATTATGAATGCAGTTTAATGACCTCATATTAATTTAGAAACTACACGAAATAATTGCGCTTTAAAAATTCATTTATCACACTTCAGGACTATTTAAATGAGCTGGTGAAGGCTAAAAGGCTAAAGAAAAATGGAGAGCAGTTAGAGTAACTAAAGTATTCACATCAATTTAAACCTGAAATACTTACAATCTTTTATTTATTTATGCATGTGTTATTTTACTATGAATGGTTCTTTATCTATAAGAGATTTCATCTAATTTCCATGAATTAAAAAGATATAAAGCACCAACAAAAGAACCACGAGGGCATATTAAACAACACAAACCATGTAATAATGCGAAGCCTCAACTGCACAAACGACCCAGGAAATCAAGAAGCAGAGTTTGATTTTAATAGTGTTAGAAACAGCAGCACAGAGCATGTGAGGTCATGCTTTATGCACCGATCTCCGCTCTAATGCTCTGTGTTGTTGCTCTCATTATCTGAATGAACTCAGCAATTATATAAAATATTCCAGAGCTATTTGGCTGTATTATCTATATGAGCTCATTAAACTCAAAATGGAGTTTAGGGGTGGGGGGGGAGCATTGCTTTTATTTTGTCTTGGAATAGCAATCAACTGCACTTAACAGTTTGCCTGTGCACAAGCAAAAAGCAGAAATGAAATCTAAACACTGTTTCATGGCAACAACATAGCCAGTAGTGTGACCCTGGGACAGAAGCCGCCCGATGCGCTCATGCTGGGTGGCAGAACAGTCGGCATGAGAGAGGACTTACTGAAGAGCGTAAATGATTTCGTGGCTCAGCGCATGAATACGTACCATGAATGTACCATAAGACAGATGGAGGGCCACAAACAAGGCGGGTTAGAGATCGAAGGAGGGCAAGAAAGATGGAACTAGACTTTGTAAGCTATATTTTTCATCAAAGATGGACTTAAAACATGGCATATGGACAAATTTGTCTCAGTAAGGCAATGTTCAGTGGTGTGTCCAGGCCACAGAATATATACAGTATATATGCTACGTCATAAAGTTGCAGTCTTCATTTTATATATCAATATAATATAATTAATTAAAATTAAATCATTAATATATAATTAAAATAAAAATGTATTTATATAATAAAATATTAATTATATTTATAAACATTAGTACAATTATCAATATAAATGAATAAGACATTTTAATAATAAAGCATCAATTAATTAATTCCAATTTTTTTATTTTACATTTCATTTATATTTAATAAACACATAAAATTCAAGTTTGAATTTATATATTAATGTTTAAAATTATTAATACATTTAAAATGATTTAACATTAATGCATATATTTAAAATTAATACAATATTAATTTATAAGTTCCAACTTCAATTATATATTTAACATTAATACATTAAAAATTTTAACTTTCATTTTATATTTATATATA
>NW_015522587.1:0-1499 GCF_001515645.1 Sinocyclocheilus grahami
AAAAAAAGTGCCTTTTTCGCCATACAATGAAGTGTTATGATCATTTTAGTGCTGCCAGACTTGACATAACAGTTTATTTACAGTTCTTTGAGTTTGACATTTCTAATGACATGTATATAATTCAATGGGACG
Source organism: Sinocyclocheilus grahami (assembly GCF_001515645.1). Lineage (NCBI taxonomy): Eukaryota > Metazoa > Chordata > Actinopteri > Cypriniformes > Cyprinidae > Sinocyclocheilus > Sinocyclocheilus grahami. The sequence goes on from NW_015522587.1 coordinate 133, forward strand.
AGGCAAGGGGACTTAATAAACAATAGTTAAATGACACAAAATGTATAGCATGTATGAATAAATGCACAATTTCAGAACGTCATGAAGCAGAAACGAATGGTAGTAAACTATTTTGGTCTCTGTTATGCTGTTAATTAAGTATGTGAAAACTGGATCCCCGTGTTATTTCAGGTACTGATGTTGTCATTGTAAAGAGTGGAAGACGCATATGTGGAACTGGTGGTTGCATTGCAAATGCCCCTCTCCATCAAAACAAGAGCTACTTTGAATTCAAGATTCAGTCCACAGGTAAGACATGATGTGTGCAAGCATTTACATGTAAGTTTGACAAATTACTCAATACTTTGATTTAGTCATTAGGTGTGACTGCTGTGAACTTCGGCTCTTGCAGGTGTCTGGGGAGTAGGAGTGGCAACGCGGAAAGCAAATCTGAACCAGATCCCTATGGGTAGAGACCCGCACAGCCTTGTGCTCCGGCAAGATGGCACCGTCTTCCACAACAATGAAGAAAAGAACAGATTACCTGCAAACAGCTTACCGCAGGAAGGAGACATTGTGGTGAGACTTAGCGGCATTAAATAAATATGGGATTTCTTGGTAAACAAATCTATTTATGTGTGCTTGGTAAAGGGAGAAGCATTTCATTTTGGACTGTGCTTCCATTTGTGTTTTACTGCTTATAATATCAACAAGGGATCTTAACTGTGTTGTTACAGACTCATTAAATACTGAAGTATTGTTGTGAACTTAATTTTGGTATACCACCACCTGACTGTAATTTCATACTGAGTTTACTGGGTTATCTGCAAACTGGAAACCTGTTAGCACTAATATGTATGCTGACAGGAGCTGTGATGGTTTTAATGAAAGCAGTGGTTCATTTTCAGTGTAATAGCTTCATGTATCTAATTTTCTGGCTTCGCCCATTTTTGTGTGTGTAGGGTGTTACGTATGACCATGTGGAGCTGAATTTGTACCTAAATGGGAAGAATATGAACTGTCCAGCATCAGGCATTAGAGGAACTGTTTATCCTGTAATTTATGGTAAGAATTTTTCAGTATTATTTTCTTTTTTTAATGACTATAACTAACCACTAACATCTTCTTTGGTTGCCAGTGCAGTTGAGACAGGAATTGCTCTGTTACGTAATAACACAATTACAAAATTGCCTTGATTTTTATTCTCTGTTAACCTGTAGTTAGTGTTGAACTGTATAGAGATGACCAGTCTTTTAATGTTCTTTGATTCCAGTATTGCATAATGCTTACAGTGGGTATAGAAAATAATCACCCCCCCTTAAAATTATCACTGAAATGAAGATGGACACAGTTTTTGTTTTATCCAGCTGTGTTTACTCAGTGCAACT
>NW_015522588.1:0-1498 GCF_001515645.1 Sinocyclocheilus grahami
TTAATACCTGCTGCTGTGAAGGGGGACAGTGGAAAACTGCTGAATGTAACCTGGTCTTAAATGCTGGGCAGACTGCTGAGCTGACTTCAAGTCACATAAATGGGACAGTGTTGCATAACTCCCTTAAAGGGGACAGAGACTACTGATTATTATGTATGTGTTAGAGAGTCATTATGTTTTTATAAATTGATTGCAAGTAGTAGTTTTTAAAAAAATTTTTAGTAGTAGTTTAGTTTAGTTGGCCATGCTAATTTCCCCTATTTTTACATTTATATGGACCTCTCTGTCATCTAACACTCACTTAAAAAAACACTATAGTCACACTTTGACATGTTTAAATGAACTCATGTATTCAGATGCTTCAACATCAGTGTCCATAGCTCTCTCTCAGCTGCACAACCTGGGCTACCAGGAAGCTGTATGAGCACCTGCAGTCATATGTCCTTAGTCCTCTGCTGAAAAGTGAAACTGAAAGTGATTCAGAGCTTTATGAGTTGCAGTTTTTCACAGAGAAAGTGAGGAGTTACTTTCTCTCTGTAAAACTGCAACTCACAACGCTCTGCCTTCTGGTGACCCCTTTTGTGTTGAAATGCACCATTATTCAGTGGGCTGCATGAACTGAATCTTTGAGTAAACAGAGCTGGATTGTTTACTTGTGGTTGGTCCAGTTAGAGTTGTTTTGATCAGATCATCACAAGCAGAGGTGATCTTTCCTGGAGTGGATTCATAGCAAGCAATTTAAAACTTTTTCCCCCCTCTCAGCTCACTGTTGGTTTGTTTATTTTTATTTTTAAGATGCGTAACTCCTGTACAAACTAATTTAAAATATAAAGTAGTTAAAAAAATTTGAAAGTTGGCAAGAAACGAAAATTCACCCTATAGCCTAAATTTACTAAATGCATGTTATTGATCTTATTGTGAATTATTCTTCTATACATCTGTTTTTTTTTATACCTAAATTTTTTTTTACAAAATTCAGCCAACAGACTTTTCTCTGGGACAGGCATGCTGGAGTCCTCTAATCATTGAGTCAGCTTAAAACCGACACTTTTTTTATGAATCTGCATGTTACAGTATAGGAAAAAAGATGTGTTGCTACTTCCATTTCATGATGACTTTAATGTAGATATCACTTTACTTTACAAAAGCAGCTGCACTGCATATTGAAACTAGTCAAAGGTTTAATATCTTTTTATTTGAATTATTTTTATTAGTATTTTTTATATCAAAATTATATCAGGTTGTTTAATTTATTTAAAATCAGATAAATTGAAAAGATTATTTGATCCACTAATAAGCATACAAAGACACATAGGGGCCTACAGGTATTACACAAATAGAGTATCAGGCTGTTAGCTTAGCAACATGCTAACATCATTCTCTATTTCAATACTGAGCTACTGCGTTTCAAATTGGTTACTTTTGGATTTCCATAATGTTTGTTGTACATTTGAACCTTTCTGTTTTCTGTCAATATCAGGATTCCAGTGAGGGAAGG
>NW_015522589.1:0-1498 GCF_001515645.1 Sinocyclocheilus grahami
TCAAAATCAATGTTCTAAAGCAGCGGTTCTTAATACTATACGTCACGTCCCCTACTCTGCACATGCTCTGCATCTCTTTCTCTCTCTCTCTCTCTCTCTCATTCAGCTCACCTCCAACAATGAACTGTTCCATTTATACACTTATTTTCACATAGCTATGAGAAGCGTTAAACATGGAAGTGTTCTTCTGAAAGTTCAAAAGAACAGCATTTATTTGTAAAATAAATATTTTGCATCATTATTAATGTCTTCACTTTTGATCAGTTTTGCCAGAAAGAAAGAAAGAAAGAAAGATGCAAGCACAAAAGTGGCCTTGATATCACAGTTTATTGATATTTATTATGTAGTGTCATTAGGTATTGACTAAAACTTACTAGCTAGTATAAACTCTACCCTAAATATATAAATAAAAAGGCTTTAAAAAAGAAAGAGAGCTCTTTAATAAAAGCAAAAGTTACATCATATTGTGTGTATAATCTTACCACAAAGATGTTGACAATAACAAGGAGGATCAGCATCCACAGGTATCTGTAGGCCATGTGCAATTCAGCGCAAAGACAGACCAGAGTCAGCAGAGCAAACAGATACAACATCATGGGTACCTCTGAAGAACAAACAGAAAGAGATTGAGTTAAACTTCAATTGAGTTTGCATGATCAAATAGGCCCATTTGAAAACATAAAATAAAAAAAGATGTTTCCTAAAGTGCAAGATGGCAACATTTGAAGTGAATATATTTCTAGAAAAATGCATGGAAGCTGACTGTGCTGTTTTATCTGTGCTGCATGCACCGGTGCTGTTTTCAGGTCCAGAGTGAGCTGGCCAGGCATGCTTCAGTTTTTCCATAGTTCAGACAAGCTTTTCACATGCAGCTAGAGCTCTTTGAACCGCTCTCGCTCTGGCATGAGAGCCTTGTCTCTTAAGCAGGACACAGTCCAGAGACTGTTCTGGAGCAAATGAGGGCAGCCATGGGCACAAAGTACTTGACCCATGAGTGTTCTTCATGTGGGCAAACAATGCCTCTCAATGCCAAGAGTCACTCAAGCATATTGGCAGGACTTTAACCACACTTAGTGTTTTACTTTAACAACAGTTTTGAGTTAAACTGCTGAAACATTCATTCAGCTTGAGGAAGTTGGAAGAAAAATGTGTTGCAAAAACGCTAGTTTAAAACCTGACATTCTAGCATCATCGTAAAATAATAATTTACTCAAAGTCATGGCATTATGAACATAAAAACTAGGGTTTTGCATTTTGATCATTTTGGGTTTGAATACTCAATAGATAAAGTACTCATGAACCCATTTATGCAAATAAGCAATGACACAATACAGCAACTACTGTTCCAGTAAAAATTATGTAACCAAAATCACAAAAAAGGAATAAAATTGAATTGTATAAAAATGTGCATTTGAAACAAAATTGTGAATTAAAAAACTGTGATGGAAAAATTAAAAATTTCTGAATTAGTTTGAAAATATTATAATAAATAAATAAA
>NW_015522590.1:0-1498 GCF_001515645.1 Sinocyclocheilus grahami
ACAGCAGCTGGTTATTAGGTTATTTTGGCTGCCGCTGCTGAACATAACTGACGGGTTGAATCGGGTGTGTTAGACGAGGGAGTTTTGAAAACCACTGCATTTCAGAAGCATGTTTTTAAAAACTCACATACATGCATGCACAGTTTAAAACCGCCTCTGCGTTAATTGAGTTAAACATTTTTAACGCGCTAAACTGAAAAAAAATGTATCACACGTTAACGTGTTAATTTTGACAGCACTATTAACGCTACAACATCTATTTAGTTCTTAACAAATCTGCATAACTATGTTCTAGGTTATTTTTTATTTAAAATGTGTTGACTTTTATAAAGTGTTACTCGAATTAATTTATTCATTATATTGAATACATAGAAATTAATTTAATATTATTTATACATTTTAGCTTCAGCATTCAGCTTATACAGGCAGTAAACATTACTCTAACCATGCAGGGTACAACTACAACAGAACAAAAGATGAATTAAAATAACCACAGCTTTTTAAGAAACCTTCAGTTAAATTATTAACACTGTAAATCTGTGAAAACGATACTAAAGAGCATTCTGTGAGATGCATTAGCAGGCAATGCATAGGCTAAATGCAAACCAACAGGTATTTGGACACTATAGTGTGCACTGCTGGTTCTATTAACAGGAAGTGTAAACTAAATCAGAGAGACACTACTTAGAAAAGGGTTTCTTCCGTGAGACAAGCCACACAGAAGACCACTTTCATTAGATGATGACACTGAAAGTTACCATATCATGCCAACCATATCAAGAGCAGTGTTCTTTATATATTTATTAATATTCTGAATGACCTTTTATTTTTAGTTTGTTTAATTTTAGTTGAAGTAATTGTATATGCTATAGTAATTTTTGTTTAGCTTATTAATATTTCTATTTAGCTTTTAATTTATTTAAATTTGAGCAATTTTAGTCTGTCAACTTTTAACTTGTTTTATTGAATTTAGTTGGCAAGGCAACATTTCTAATTTTGGAACAAATTTTTCATCTTATATTTATATTTTATTTAAGCTATTTTAAGTATCAAACACAGTTTTTAATAGTTTTATTTAACAATAACAACACTGATCAAGAGCTCTGCATACCACTGTGAAGAGATATAAATACTCAAAAATAATGATAGTGATGAAGAAATATTTTGTGGTTAAGTGAGACAAAAAAAAACTACATCTGTTCAATCAGCAGTTTTAGATTGCTACGATTTATCTAAAACCACAACAACAATCAAAGGGACTTCCTTAAAGAAAATCTTTTGCTGTTCTCTCTTTCACTTCCCTCATACTCGGAGTAACTTCTGGAACTTGGCATTGACATATTGTGAGTATTTTCAGCTTCTGTATGACAAACTTGCTTGTGCCTTCAGTATTTGCTTTGATAAAAGCAGCTGTTAAATGAATAAAGTGAAACAGTTGATAAATACACTGAATAAAATTATAAACGCACCACTTTTGTTTTTGCCCCCATTTTTCATG
>NW_015522591.1:0-1498 GCF_001515645.1 Sinocyclocheilus grahami
ATGGGGACATTCCATAGGCGTAATGTTTTTTATACTGTACAGACCTTATGTGCTATTGCCCTACACCATCCCCTACCCCTTACAGGAAACTTTGTGCATTTTTACTTTCTCAAAAAAACGAATTCTGTTTGATTTATAAGCTTGTTTCCTCATGGGGACCTCAAAAATGTCCCCACAAGGTCAAAATTTACTAGTATTTGGTCCCCATAACGTGATAAATACCAGGTACACACACACACACAATAAAAATAAAATAAAATCTATTGCTTTAAAAATGTCAAGATTGCGTAACCAGTCTGAAGAGAGAGAGAGGGCACTGATATGTCATGCTAATGTCAGCAAACCGAGTCCCAGTTATTCTAGAAGTAGAATAAAAAGTGTTATAATATGGCAAAGTCAATCTAGTTTGTGGGAAATATATTGGCTTTCCTACACTTAAATTGTCTTGTTTCTCTTCCTAGCAAGCACATAATGAAAGAAATCAAGACAACATTAGCATTTTTCACAAGGATGCAGTGTGCATTAAAAACCTCCCAATTATGAATATGGTGTCACAATAGAGCAGTTTGTTGTATATGTACAGTATATGGCATATTAATACGCCATAAAGCTCTAAGAAAGGCTTATATTGAAATATGCTTTTAAAACTGAATAACACTCATTGCATAATGTTAATATGTCCCGTCCTGTAATCATTATTTTCAAGAAAGAAAGATATAAATATTTGTTTTTTTTCTGCAAATATGTAGAATTTATGAGTCTTGCTTATTATGACATTCTGTGAGAATAATTATATTTTTGATAACATAACATAATTGGAAATTCCATACAATTATTGTTCCAATCGATACACAAATGCATGTGTAGCTGTATTGAGCAGACTTGAGCATCTGAAACATACAGTATGCTTTGCTTTTCACATGAAGCAGAAAAAAAGACTGTGAAAATTATTACTCCTATTATTCAGTGTTTTATGTAGAACATCATTAGCTAATTTGCTGTATTTATCTCCCCGTGTCCCTGAAAGCTTGTTACATGAGGTCATTATAGCATTCCAAGTAATGGCATTCATTTCTTTATCCATTAAAACAAAATATTCTCTATTTATATGCATGTTTTGGTTCAGTTATCTTCTTTGGTTTCACTAAATGCAATGGGAAATTGTATCGAAACCACAACAACACACACTGAGCCCAGATGTCTTCTAATGTATTATTTCGGGCAACCCGAGGCCATGTTCTGCAGTTTAATCTAGGGTCATTTGAGATATCACTGTAGAAGAGGAGTAAAAAAAAAATTTACTCTCAACTTTGTCAAATTAAAGTAAGCGGCATGCAGCAAAATGACTTTTCCTTGAGCACTGTCTTCACGCTGTATCAGAGAGGCAAATCAAATCACAAGCCAGAAGAAACCTGCTCATGCGTTTTCACCGATGACTGTTTTTATCTCTGCTTAGTCAATTTAGCAGCATGATAGTGAATTAACATCTACCACCACA
>NW_015522592.1:0-1498 GCF_001515645.1 Sinocyclocheilus grahami
CTCTAAACTAGTAATCACAAGGCTGTGTGTGTGTGTGTGTGTGTGTGAGATATGATGAATAAGATCAGAATGAACCTACATTTATCAAAATTAAATATGTTAGTCACTATTCTTCACTATTTTTCATTCACAATCAGTTCACTGTATGCAATTTACTAGCAATTTTTGAGAACATTTTCTATATTTCAGTGTAGTTTTAATAATACACGCAATACATTAAATAATTTACATAAAATACTGTATATCATTCTCCAATATTTAAATTACCAGTTATATTTAGTTTAGCATTTAGTATTATTTATTTTCTCTTTCCCCATAATACTCTAACTTACTCAATATATTGTAAAGTAATACATTAAAATGATGTCTATATGAAGAGTTCAGATGCAAAAGCCTTCAAGTGCCATCTGAGATTTTCTTCTAAAATTAGCATTTTTATCAGGCTGCTATATTTAGGTTCAGTAATTGTACTCTAATGGCGATGTATAGGTCCTTTTCTATGCAATTAAAGTGAAATAACTGAACATAAATATAGGAGCCTGATGAAAATGCAAATTTTAGAAGAAAATTGCAGACGGCATTTAGAGGCTTTTGCATCTGAACTCTTCATATATACAATGTTTTCCCCCTAAAAAAATGGTGTTAATTTTTTTTATGTCTGTTTATTTGATAGTATTGAACAGTTTAGATGGATTTTTTTTTTTTTTTGTATGTCATGGAATAAACGTGGATAATCAGTCAAATATATTTACGGTTATGGTTTTACATGAGTATCCATTCCTTTTTTTATATAATTCTTTGTTGTGCTGAATTTAATTTAATTGCAATTTAGCAAATTGCTTTTTCTGTCATTTTATTTCACTTTATTTTATTATTTTGCCCAACCTTTGGTATTCATCAGCATAATTATTTACCGCTTCAATGCAAAAAAAAATAATTTTACAGCTACATCATTGCTGTGCACATTTCACATTTCATCTGATATAGATAACATACATTCAGATAACTGTAAATTTTCCTACCAATTTTGCAATAGAAAACCTGTCACTGCAGCTTTAGACTTTATGTAGGCCTATGTATTTTCTGTACACAATACATAGTGTGTATGGCAAGATCATGGAAATGTATGTTAACTGTAGCAGATGATATGTGATGACAATATTGTAGCTGTGAAATAATTGTTTTTGCATTGAAACGGTAAATGACAGATCGTGAGATGATTGCACTTGACTCTGCTCTAAACATTTTCTCTTTGATCAGCCTGACACACTATTTTCCTATTTGATACTGTAAAAATTGTTAAAAGCGCTATATAAATAAAGCTGACTTGACTTGACAATCTATTGACTGAAGGAAAGTCTCTAAAGATTCAGTGCATATCTATAATTCTTCTCTTACAAAACAACAAAAAAAGAGTTTATGTCTCACATATTCTAAATCAATTTCAGCTACCGATCTTCCTCCGCAGATGAATGCTTTACTAAAACGATAATATTAT
>NW_015522593.1:0-854 GCF_001515645.1 Sinocyclocheilus grahami
AGCCTGTTATTTTAAGTTTAAAGAAAAGTAAAATAATTTATAGTTGCATACTGTTTGAGACATTTACTGTTGTTTTGTACCTTAATTCATTATATTGCAGATGTGTGCAAATAAAACTTGTTATTCTGAATATTCTGGTTGCATTTCAGTGTTACTGTACAGCATTTTATTAGTATTGCACTTCGGTTGTATTATATATTGCAGTACTACTGCAGTTTTATTGCAGTATAATTGTAGTACTACTTCAGCTGTATTGCAGTAAAACTGCGGTTCTATTGCAGTTGTTTGTTAGTAATACTACAGTTCTACTGCAGTTCTATTTCAATAGTACTTCAGCTGTATTGCAGTAAAACGGCAATAATGCCGTTTTTTCGTGTCCAAAAAAATTAATTTTTCTACAAGTAACAAAAACTGTAGCTGTCACGAATCCGGTCCATGAACTTTCCAATTCATTGACTCTCGCACTACACACTGTTGCACATCACCCCGGACTACATTTCCCATCATGCATTGCACTGATTGCACTCAGCACGAATTGCACACACCTGTTTACACTGATTGCACCCAGCTGTTTCATATCACTCCCTCACTATTTAACACTCACTCTGATCCCTTCCCTCGGCCGAGTATTGTTTCAGCGTTTATCACTCTCCTAGAGATAGCTACCTTACGGAGCCCTTGTCATTGCCTTAGCCCTAGTCATTTGCCTTAGCCTTAGCCCTAGTCATTAGCCCTAGTCATTAGCCCTAGTCATTAGCCCTAGTCATTAGCCCTAGTCATTAGCCCTAGTCATTAGCCCTAGTCATTAGCCCTAGTCATTAGCCCTAGTCATTAGCCCTAGTCATTAGCCCTAG
>NW_015522593.1:1104-1497 GCF_001515645.1 Sinocyclocheilus grahami
CCATCTGACCTATGCCTGCTGTATGACCACGTCTCTGTCTTCTCCACAAATAAAGCTAGCACATGGATCCGCAAGTCTCACGTTTCGTCAGCCCCGTAACAGTAGCATTACTTTTTTTAAAACTGCAGTAATTTTTTGTAAGGGTTGTTTTTATTTTATTTTTAATTTGTTTTTATTAGTTATTTATAAAAAACCTTTTTTATAAAAATTGATTTAGTTCTTCCTATTCCATCAATGGTCCACAGTCCAGCCCAGTAGGTGACGGAAATGCACCTATCGTTTGTTTGCCAAACTCCAAAAGAAGAAGAAGCAGATCCGCCATCACTTGCGCACGCTCTCTCAGCGTCAAGTTTTGAATGTTGACAATAGATATATCGATAGAAGATGTTGATG
>NW_015522594.1:0-1497 GCF_001515645.1 Sinocyclocheilus grahami
CAGGTTAGTATCATTTATAAAGCTGCACTGATTTGAGATTAAAACTGACCCGCAACATTAGGAGACTTTTTACTTCATGCTACATAATTCTCAAAAAGTGTGAGGATGTTGCATGGATAATGTTTAAATGACATGTCTGGTCCTAAACACAGAGCAAAGTGAGATCTCAACGAGCGAAAAGATCACAGCGAAAGCAGAAAACAGCAGAAACGTGCGCTGACGAAAGATCACAGAAGAACCAGAGCACAGGAGAAGCACAAGAGATGAGATCTCTGAAGACTGGAGAGCAGGAGGAGCATCAGCCTGATTCAGCAGAATCACAAACATGATCCACAATCAGAGAAAACTGGCTCACATTCACCACACACAAGATATTAAAGTACAGTCGCAAAACTGCTTAGAAACAACAGACTGTAAAACATACCAAACAAACACAATACTGACACACCGTTTGTGCTTCAAAAACTTGTGCTTGACATTAAACTCAGTGTGATTGTTAATAATCATGGTTAATGTGAATGGTTTTGTAAATAGCTGTAAATATATGAAGGCTGTGTTTTCCTGCATCTTAACACTTGCACACTGTAAGAAAAGTTCAACAGAGTAAATACATCAGATTTTGTCAGTGAATGATGCAGTCAGAGGTCATGTGATGAGTTTTATGTGACGAACAGGTCAAAAGAAATAAAAATAAAATAATGAATATATTGTCTTTATGCTTAACTTCATCATACAGAAAGAATGATGGCTATGTGTGGAAAAGCATATTAACTTACTGCTTCACCTACTGTTAATGACTCTATATTATTATCTTTTATTGTGTAACACTGTGCTTCGTTTCTTGTGAGGTAAATACATGTATATGATAAATGTTTTTAACATCTCTTGCTTGACTGCCGGAAGATAAGACATTTTTACACAAAACTGATTTTAAATGCAGTTAATATTTGTATTATTTTCCATGACAGCTGTGTATGCTGACAGGAGAGAGGTATTTCTCTAGATGGCAGTATCACGTCTCACTTTGGTTTATGAACAACAGCTTGACTTTCTTACCTGTTATTTGTGGCTGACAGCGAATCAAAAAGCACAGTCCAGCTGGAATAGCAGAACCAACCTGCAGAAATAAACACAAAATAATATACGGAGCATAATCACGTTTTACAGCGGCAGAAATGTAAGGTGATACTGAAGCGTTACCATCCACAAAACAGCATGCAGATAATTTATCTGAAGATAATCAAAGAAATCAGCAGTTAAGCTGTTAGTTATCAGCAAGTGCTTCTCCATCACACCATCAGTCCTGTATTTCCTGAAAGCACTCCCAGGTAAAAAAGAAATACACTCAAGTTGTACTAATATCGATGCACTTATAATATTTGTATTATTATACTATACTAAGTGCATAGTAAATGTGCTATTTTGGAACAACTTTAAGTATGTTAAGTGTTCTTTAAGATATGCTTACGATGAACTTTAAGCTAATTTCAGTACATT
>NW_015522595.1:0-1497 GCF_001515645.1 Sinocyclocheilus grahami
GGACATATTCGCTTACCCCAATAGGCCTATCTATGTAAACGATTTAGAAAAAGTTCAGTCGATTCACTCTTTATATCATCGCCATGATATGTATTGTCATATCACCCAGGCCTAACATGCAGTAATGCTTTAAACACATTTGACAAGCTAGTTGATAAAAAACAACAACCGATTAACTATCAAAACTGATTGGCTAACACTACTCTGTGCTCTTTTCTTCTTTCATGTTAACTGAAGGCAAATCTGAATGATGCACTATTTTAACTTTAATCAACAAGTACAGTTGACCATGACATCCTCACCTTATCTTATTCCAGAAAAGTCACTCACCAATGCTGGATGGAGCTGTACAGCTGCAGCTCATGTAATGAATGTTGGGGGGAGGGTGCGTGTCTGAACTAGTTGATGAACGAAATCAGCACCCTGATAAAGAGGTTGACTGGCACAAAGTATTTTATGTATTTTGAAAATACAAAAATACTAATCTTAAATGTATTTAAATACAAAATACATTTGATTTTTTTCCAGAGGCTTTTAAATACAAAATAGTATTTTAAATACATGTATCTGAAATACTGCCCATCCCTGCACACACACACACACCCTTTTTAACTGCTTCTTATTAAGTGAAACAAAATCATTCAGCACAACAAATGTAGTCTGATTCACAAACAAATGACTCTTATGAACTGGTGCTTTTTAAGTGAATCAGAATTATACGACACAGCATATGTAGTCAAATTCACTTATAAATTACTCTTATCAACTGGTTCTTTTTAAGTGAATCAAAATCATGCAACACAACAAGTGCTGTCAGATTAACAATTAAATGTCTTTTATCAAAAGGTTCTTTTTAAGTGAATCAGAATCTTGCATATCAACAAAGTGTAATTTAATTCACAAACAAATTACTGTTATGAACTGATTCTTTTTAAAGGAATCAAACTCATACAACACAAGTGTAGTCTGATTATTTACTGAATCGTATAGCCTACTTACATTATGTTTTTGAAAAGCTTGAATTTTTGGTTGTGTTGATTGTTATATGAACTGCATAGTTTGGGCTCTGATGTTCCAAGCTAAAAAGGAACTTACAGCAATAGCTGAGAGAATCAAATCAGTATTGCATCAGCAAATATGCATCGATACTCACACTTCCCTCATTATATTCCCAAAACATTCTCCCAAAATGCTCCCAAAACAAACAATTGCTCTGCTGGTGGTGGCAGTTCCGACATTTGGTGAACATAATGACGGATGTGACAGATTTGTCAGTAGCAGCCATTATGTTTTCTCTTTGAGATGTTGTTTGATATATGAAGTACAATGGATGCAAGACTTGAGAGCTTGGTGCTGCTGAGAATAACTCATGAAAGCTTGACTTCTTCTCTTCTGTGATGGTAAATTACTCTGACATGCTTTGTCCTCAGCTACACGCAGAAAAAGAAAAATTGTTTTTTTACGACATGTTTTTCCAAGTAAATCCTGACACAAATC
>NW_015522596.1:0-1497 GCF_001515645.1 Sinocyclocheilus grahami
TTCTTCACCCTTTGAATAGAAGCCACAGCGTGATTTTTCTAAAATTAAAAGTATCCTGCTCACTTTGTCTGTTGCTCCTTCACCGGTGCTGGATTTCATTTTCTGAGGGGTCTGAAGGGTTTTGTTCAAGTGGTCCAGATTGAACCTCCTTATGAAGGATCAAAGTTGTATGAAAGGGAAGATTACTGAGTTTGATCTCATGTCTGAATTGTTAGACTTTTTCTGTGTTACCACAGTCTTTAGTCTATGAAACGCATTTCCTGTGATACCTAAGTAACTCAAATAGAATTTTCTTAAGCTTTTTAAACGTTCAGTCTTTGGTTTTAAAGTCGTCATGAAACGGAAGCTGCGAAAAGCTTTCAGGTCAGAAATGCCTTCTTGAAAAAGTAGGGAAGGCATTCTTTGTTCAGTCGGGAATTGATTGAATTGTAGTCTCTTTTAATGCTCCAATGTGAGTGACAGGATGTCCCGCCCTCACGCCGGTAAACACATTATCAGAGAAGAGATGTCGTAGCAAGAGGGAGGGGAAGTTATTTTGATAAAAGATTATGAGGGCACATGAATTAGAAAAAATGATGTGCATGGATAAATCATTTATAATAAATACTAGGGTTGGGCGATGTCTACCAAATTGGCATCGGACAATGTCTACTGTGAAACATCGTGATGGACGATGACATCGGGGGGCAGGGCGGGGGTTAGGGGTGTGCTCGAAGCGTGAAACAAATAATGTGTTATAAGGAGCCACTAAAAGGTTAGCCGCTTGCTAGCGGTAGACTGTTGCATTACAGTACATGAAAGTTCACTTACCACATACACAGAGTAAGGACAAATGTCTGATAGAATGATGGCGAATGATTTGCAGATCCTGAGGACCAATGACAAACATCTAATCTTGTCAAATATGTGGTAAGTACTGCACTGATACACAATGATAATTATATACAACTTGCTTCCAATAACAGCACATTCATTCAGATCTTTATAGTTAAGTGCTAGCTAGTAACAGCACACTTGCACGTACTAATGTAGTTATCTAAAAGACTCACAATACTTGCATATAAAGTCAAACAACATGCAGTATAAATAGTCTTTAAGTTTTGCTGTCCATCCTTAACCTAACCACAGGCTCTACTCTTCACCGCAACGGTAACACTACAAAACCAACATAACAGAAACCTATGTAAATCCTAACATAACACAACATTTAAGTACTAACTTATGTCTTGTGTAAAAACACACAAAATAACACTTAATTTCTACATTTATTTTCCATGTTCTCTGATGCAAAGCATGCTGGAAACTAGAAAACGCAATAATTTTAAGTTCACCTTACTACAACAACATTTTAAATTTACAAAACTTATTTCAATTAAGTCCAATGAACTATCATTATTATTTGTGAAGTAAACTAATTTCTTTTAATTAATTTCACTGTTAGGTTTTACAGTGTGCCGCTCCATAGTATAGAGTCCTTGTGATCGCGAATCTCGAAAG
>NW_015522597.1:0-1497 GCF_001515645.1 Sinocyclocheilus grahami
TCAGAAATCATTGTAATATGCTGATTTGGTGCTCAAGAAACATTTGATTATCAGTGATTATCAATGTAGAAAAGAGTTTTGCTGCTAAAAAAATTATGGAAACGACAAAGTACAGCCTTTCTTTGAAACAGAAATAATCTGAAACATTATAAATATCTTTACTGTCACTTTTGATCAACTTAATGCATTCTTGCTGAATCAAAGTATTAATTTACTTTTTCAAAAAAATCTTTCCAAGCTTTCCAAAATTAGCTAAAAAATGTATCCCCACAAAATATCCTTTTATAATTCTCACACTGTGTTCAATTTAACCCAAATATGAAATATTTGGAGAGTTTAAAAACACTCTCAGAAGGAAACGTACAAACGATGTCACTGTGATTATGCAACTTTAGATCCCTAAAGGGTGCATAAAAGTACAAATTAACACATAAAAGGTACATATTAGTACCTTTTTTAAACGGTACTACCCCAGTGACTGTTTTTGTACTTTTCAGACGTGCTTACCTCTGATTTGCCTCGACTGAAACAGGCTCCTTTGGTAAACTCATCGCAATGCCATTCTGCCTCCTGTAAACAAACACACATTAAGAAGAACATCATGAAATGGCATGTTTTGCTGAGGGCATTGTTGTGAGCTCATCATTCATACAAGAAAAAAACAGATCTGCTACATCAGACAATTGATCTATGCCTCAAATGATTTTTAAATTTACTAAGCTCTAGGATATAGTGCAAAAGAAACTATTTTTTAAATCGAATCTCTGTGTTTAGCCAGGTATTATCGATTGTCACTGAGAGGATGAATGAACTTGGCTATAGAAAGCAGGCAGATCTTGGATGATAATCACTTGTATTCAGCTCCCCGGCATTCTGGGAAAACAACAGGCTTTTCAGAGGCAGCCTGTGAGCTGTCCTTCACTGAGAGATGAGGGTCCCGGAGACAATGATAGCGTCCACAGACTATGGTTGCATTCACATTTCACCACTGGCACTGAACTCTGCAACTGCCTCCAAATGGATTTTAATATCAAATGAGCTCCTCGCACTTATTGACCATGAGATCTCTGGCTCGGATCCAGACGTGCGAGACTTTAAGCTTGCCAAGCGAAAGCAAGCGACTAACTATCAAAAAACAATTAAAGAAAATGTTACAAAGGCACAACGACCATTTTTATCCTTTCCAGAACTGAACAATTATTAAGAAATTATCATTCCCCAAGGAGGCACGACTCCGGCTAGACAGTAACCTCATTTTGAAGTGATCTAGAGCACAGCAGAAGCCCTGTGGCTGCTGTGCTGGCTGAGATGTTACTCTGTCTGGAGAGTCTTCGATCATGGCTTTATGAGACGGGATTGTTATGTCACCCCGGCCCGAGGCTGAACAGGACGTAATGCACCCGTGACCCTCTGGAAAAAGGCAAATATTAAGTAAAAAAATCCAAGTTCTCATTCCCTCGAGCCAACAGGGAATCTTACAAGTGACACTTAGAAGAC
>NW_015522598.1:0-1496 GCF_001515645.1 Sinocyclocheilus grahami
TTTAATGGACGCTGGTCTTTTGTAAACAGTACTAGTACTACTGGTTTCCTGATTCATTCTGTGTGTCTGTGTGTGAGTGTAGCTTCTTCTGCTACACAGACTCAAACACACAAGATGATCGTCTCAGTATATGAGAGCTTCAGCTCCAGAGCTGCTCTGAGACTCACTTCAGCAGCTCTACACAACACCACGCTCAAACACACACTCAGCAGATCTTCAACAAACTGACTAAATAAAAGATTGGGTTGACTTTAACTAGACATCATGACAGAAATATTACTATTGTATGCTAAAAATGTACTTCTCAAAGTATTATTATTATTATTATTATTATTTAAGGAATATCATGCAACCAAGATATATTTTCATTCGTGTTTTTAATTTATACACTTCTGTTGTGCAGCATCTTCATTAAAATTTGACAAAAAATGTAAATGCAATGTTTTGTTGTAAATTAATTGTCATATGTTCATTTGATTATATTTTAAACCATTGTTTAAATTGTTAGTTTTATTAATTAATTTAGACATATTTTGATGATAAATTTGTGTTCAATCATAAAACACAGAATTCAAAAGAATAAATAAGATTGAAAACAGAATTAAGGAAAAATCTAATGGATTTCACAGGACCCTAAATGAAAAGAGATCTTACTTTGTGGAACATTTACTTCCCCTTATGATAAATATCGATAGGCTATTGTATGAAATCGATGGAAAAAATAAAAATAATAATAATATGTTTGGCCATATCTCCCAGCCCTAGAACATTTCTTTAACGTTTACGTAACCCCCCAAAAACACATCTTGAGCATTCCGAGAGCACTCAGACATAATCATTTCCTAACTCAGCCAACACTCTTAGAGCATCTTTGTGTGAGCTGCTAGAGTCACAGAGCACCTCTCAGGAGTCTGAAGCTGAGGGCTTTAATATCACTGAAAATCCCACAGCTGTATTTCACATGAAAGAGTACAAGACTCTGAGATTTTAAAGCTGCTTCACTCATTTATTTTATTAGCTTTTAATGAACGTAATTAGATGGCAGGTAATTAAATGTAATTGTGCTCGCGACATCCTCCCCCATCGTTGTAAATTGGCCCAAACAACATGTGTGGTGCGAGCAAATTTGCTGGATTAATTGGGGACAGATAATATTTTTGGATTGTATTTCACACTAAATGTCCGCGCGCCGGAACAAAGAGTGCGGCTCGAGCTCATTAATCTGTGTCGGAGCTCGCTGTGATGCGCGTGACTGAAGTAACGGCGCGTGCTGTCGGCCGCCTTTGATTCCTGCGACGCTCAATCAGGCCGCTTCTGCTATAAGTACTAATTACTCTGACACCATTCCAGAGCCAGCATTAAAACCCTGACAGTGTGGCCTCGTTAGGGCAGACGCGTTTCTGTGTGTGTACCGTGGTGAGGTCTCGCTGATATAAACTTATGAGAATCAACATTATGCAAGCTTAATTGTGTGTGTGTGTGTGTGTGTGTGTGTG
>NW_015522599.1:0-1496 GCF_001515645.1 Sinocyclocheilus grahami
TGTTTGAGGAGTGTCTGCTCTACACGAAAGCCTGAAAAGAAACTGAGGGCCTCGGAGACACACATGGAGACTGGTTTTTGAGTGCTGAGCAGTGTGTACCATCTAAACAAAGAACAGCTCTGTTTGCTGAAAACACTTTATGCATATGTATTTTTGCTGCTAGGGTTGCTGTCAGGATGACGTTCTCAAAATAATATGCTATGGTATCTGCATTTCCTGTTAAACTTGATGCAGGGTAAACTTCCCCAGGCCTGCATTTAATATTAAAATCAAAATGACTAGGCAAATCCAACCTGTCTAAATGTCTTTAGATGTGTAAATGGTCTCAGAAATTAAGATGCAAACACACAATTGCTACATGCTCTTGCTATTCCTGTTGAAGGAAATGCCTTTTCTGTAAACAAATATCTGGAGGTCTTAACTGACATCAGAAATGTCATGTCTGCAGCATTTTATTTGCTCCGTAAGTATAGCGTTAGTGGTTTTCTGACGTGTCCTGAAGTCTTCCAGTCGGACTGGCCCAACGTTTCAGGGCACTGATTGTTTGTTGTTCTAGACTCTTGGCTGAACTTCTCTCCTTCTGTCAGCACTCTGTTTTAATTATCGTCCTAATTTACCCCCCTTATTTTTCCAGGGTTGCTCAACTTCAGTCACTTTCCCAGGTGGAGCGGCATCCGGAACCCTATCCGTTCTGGCACCAAACTACCATGCTGCCTTTCCAGAACTTTCTCCCGTGTCCTCTCCTTCTTTCTCCTGTTTGTATCCAAACAGCAGGATGCTATGCATCTTTTTTCCCCCCTGTGAATCAGAGTCTGATCATAATCAACACCAGAATAAGAAATATCAATAGTGTATGTGTGTACTCCACTACAGTGTGCCTTAAAAACCTAGACATGAGTACATACACTTGTGTATGAGTGTTTCTTCAACTTTTGACATTTTTATGTACCAGGAGGAGACTTATTAAAATTAAAAAAATGTTCCCAACCAATAAGCTTTTGGGCAGCGCTCTGACATATGGTACAATATATATGAATATGAAGGTCACATTAAAACTTTCATGCCTTCAATTAATTCTGGGTACAGTCCTAAAGCATGAAAATTTGCTTGAAAAATATAACATAACATTTATAACAAAAATACAACAAAAAGTATGATAATAGAGTAGAATAATTTCAATAATTCTGTGAATATGATTTATATAATTTTTTAAAATGACTGTTCCTCACGCTTGTTATTTACACCACAACCAACAGTTCCAAATTAACACTGTTTTTTTTATTTAGATATTGTACATTGTTTACTAAATAGACAACAGTGTCAGTGAAATGCATGTTACATGTGATGAAAATAAAGAATTTTTTTTTAATTCGTTTACCATTCATAAAACACCAGCTATAAAATTAGCCTTAGAAAGACCAGTAGAGAATTTGTATTATTTTTTAAATTGCTTATTTATTTTTAAGTTTACTTTTATATATATATATATATATATA
>NW_015522600.1:0-1496 GCF_001515645.1 Sinocyclocheilus grahami
CCAGGCCTTATGTCTGGCTTTAATGGATACAGCATGCGAAATTGACAACAGCCTGAAAACATATATGACCTATAAATAACCTTTGAAAACAAGCTTCTTATTTGAATCACAGTATGTTCTTTCTTTTATTTTTCTGCGTCTAAAATCTATATGAGATTCACGTGCTGTGAACATGAACTTGACTGGAAATCAGCGGCCTAAAATCACTTGGCATTGATCGGACAGGATCAGAAAGGTCATTGAATTGCTGTGTGTTTTTTTTTATTACAAGATTATATTAGTATACATCTACACTCTTAAAAATAAAGGTGCTTCAAAAGGTTCTTCAAGCGATGCCATAGAAGAACCATTTTTGGTTCCACAAAGAAGCATTCAGTCAAAGGTTCTTTAAAGAACCATCTCTTTCTTACCTTTTTATAATCTGAAGAACCTTCTTCCGCCACAAAGAAGCTTTTGTGAAACAGAAAGGTTCTTCAGATGTTAAAGGTTCTTTATGGAACCATTTAGACAAAAAGGTTCTTCTATGGCATCGTGAAGCACCTTTATTTTTAAGAGTGTATACAGCTCTGCATTTTCTTTTATATTTTATACCTTGATTAATGTCAGACTATCATGCCATAATTGTAAGCATTTAGGCTAATTGTCGGATTTTGCGCGTCACGTGTGTGGAGTATGTTTTGGTGCATGATCGAATTATATTATATATTACAGGATCAGCTTTTCGGGATTTCAATGAACAGAAGACGCAGAAAACTACAGTCTGAATGTTACCAGGCTTTGTGAATCCTCTTCCTCTATACCTGCAAAATTTCAACTTTTTTTTAATGTTCATGCATTTTAACCTCTGTGCCACGTGCTGAAATGTAATACAGCCTCTTCTGAATTAAAATGCAGCGTATAATTGCGATTCGTAGCTTATTATAATTTGATGCCGGGCCTTTGATTCAGCAAATAACATTTTAACATTCGCATTTTTTTTGCAAATCTTTTAAAGCAGCCTATATTTAACGCGTGATGCTTTTATTATTATTATTATTATTATTATTTGTCATTAGGCCTATATTACTAACAGCTGGTGAAATGAGAATAAAACTATAACCTCAATGTCAATAAGATGCGCATTCGTTCTTAAAACACCTTCAACTTAATTCTGTTTTACAAATACGTTAGATGATTATAATTCAAAATAAATAAATATAAAATGATCATTATATTTACGCTATGCGCTTATTGACCTGTTCTGATGCTTGTGTTTTGTATGAGGTCGTATTTCTTGTGAACATGCGTCAGTCACATTGGTACCTTTTGGGAAATATTTTAATAGTTAATCTTCATCCTGTTCTTCTCTCCAATAAAACCACCTTCTGTTGTGTAATCAAACTTGTTAATCATTGTTATTTATTAAAAGGTTTATTATTTAGACGAATCAAAAGGTTTAAGGTATTTGACAAAATCATATTCGCGTCCATTGCATTCTCGCAATATTAATTCGTTAG
>NW_015522601.1:0-1496 GCF_001515645.1 Sinocyclocheilus grahami
ACATCCTCTAAGACAGTCCACAGATTCCTCATTCCATATCTGGATAGTTCTCAGCTCAGGCTTGCTTGTTTTAAGCCGTTGTTTATAAAGAGGAACCAAGTGAATAACATTGTGGTCTGAATCTCCTAAGGGTGGTTTTGAGTACCACTTGTAAGCATTCTTAATATTACCAAAGCACAAATCAAGAACTCTTTCTCCTCTGGTGGGACAAGTGATATATTGAAAGAAATGGGGCAATATGTGTGTTAAGGAGCAACCATTAAAATCCCCAAGTACGAATTTAGGAGCGTCTGGTGCGATATGTTTTCCAACCGAGCCACAACATCATATACAACGTCTGCCGCAGCCCGGAAATTTTCTCGGGGATGAATATAAACGACGGTAATAAACAATTGTCCAAACTCCCTAGGGAGGTAAAATGGTCTAAATGACAAGGACAAAGGGTTGATATACTCCCACAGTGTGTAATTCTTCTTTACTTAAACGCACACACCTCCACCAACTTTCTTTGCCGTTGCTAGTGGATCACGATCAGTTCTCACAGGGTTGCTAAACCCCACGACCCGAAGTAACAAGTTATCAATCGTGTCTTTAAGCCATGTTTCTGTGAAACACAGCAAACAACTGTCTCTGTACTCAGTGAAATACCTCACAGCCGACTGAAGCTCTGATAGTTGCTTGGAGAGAGAGCGTGTATTGGCGAGGATCACTGTTGGTAGAGACAGTTTGTTACCTTGGGCCCAGACCTTCCGCAGCAACCCAGCACGCCGACCTTTCCTCCGCCTCCTACACTCTCTTGGCAATTCCAGTGAAATTCCATCACACTATGTCTCAGCTGCCAGAGTTGTTCCCGGCTATAGCGTAGAACCCCAGTCACTGGGCCAATCTCCTCAGCTGCGGCGGTGTGCTCTCCTGTTGTTAAAATCTGTGTTGCTGCCGGTGACAACAAATAAGCGACCAGCAACAGCCCATACAGAAGCAAGGGCGCCGATTGGTTTCAGAGGCGCCGATTGGTTTCAGATACCAAATAGCAAAACACACTCACACACACACAAAAGTAATAATAATGAACACTGTTTAACATTTAGAAACAGCAGACTATTCACTGTCTTTAACTCTCTGTCTCGTTCTCTGCTGTTTGAATAAATTATATTCCTTTTCATATATCAGACATTCACTTCCTGTTTTGTGTCAGCCAATCAAGACTTGGTTAGCTGTGTTTGCCTGTGCAAAAGACATTACCGTGTTGTTGTAGGTGGTTGACAGGGCGTTGCTAAGGTGTTTAAAGCGATCTCAGAATGTTGCCATGGTGTTCTGGGAATTTTCATCCTTCATGATACGTCTGTGGGATTTTTGAAACTGTTTTATAGTGCAGCAGGTGAAAATGTTGCATCTGATCAGTCAGTAAAGTAACAGCAACATGATTTGAGGAATCATTCAAACGCTGCAGGATGTTTTATCACACACACACACACACACACACACACACACACACA
>NW_015522602.1:0-1495 GCF_001515645.1 Sinocyclocheilus grahami
CGTCCTGTGTCAACACATTCTGTCACAATGTGGATTTGCAGCAGTAACAGCTCACACTAGGATCCCCACCTAGTTGTTTTTGCTTAGTCCTGATTGAATGCACCAGACAGATACACCGCTACAAACCTAGATGGGAATCTGGTCATTACAATAACCGTGCAAATTGCAATTACTAGATCTATCGTTTCAGCTGTATTTTATTCTTATTTAATCAAAGAGTATTAACATGATTTGATCTCAAATGGGGGTGACCCTGAAAGTGAAGTTATATAGAGATCACAGACCTGTTTTATCACCAGGGTGCCCTTAATCAAGGTTCCAAACGCCCGGTTGCAATTAGAACCACAATTGCTTTGGAAGGAAAGCATATGCTGAATATAGCAACTAAGAACCTGTTTAAAACCAACAGGGTTTAAAATCAAACTAGGGTTGCACAATTTGGGAAATAATGCAATTGTAATCTTTTTTTTTCATAAAAATTGTGGCAGGGAGATAAAATGTGTTTTTGTTGTTGTTGTTGTTGTTTCCAGGTTTGCTGTGTGTAGATTGTAGGGCTATACAATTTGGCAATCAATCAATCAATCAATCAATCAATTAATCAATCAAATCTTTTGCAGTATTAAAATTAGCATGATTAACATATTAAAATGATGATTAACGTATTATTATTATTAATATTATTATAACTACTACTACTACTACATTCCTTAAATACTTAAAAATAATTTATAGGGAAATAGAAGCAATAGTAGTTAACTAGTAGTTCTGGGGCAATATCAAAGAACCGTCTATTGACCTATGAATCATCCATTTTGCTAAAACAAGTGTGTTTAACTTTGCCAGCTTTGGGGCTTAAAAATAACCATCTGATCTAAACATTTGAAAAAGCACAAAGATATGCAAGTGAAAGACATATGGTCACAAATGGCCACATGACACATTTGAGAGACACTGCCAGGCGTAAACACCTATGCGTCTCTACTGATGACTTGCGATCGGATCACCTGAGACGGATCTTTAAACCAGGAGTAAACAAGAGCCTAAATCTGGACTTTTGTCTCAGTTCACAATTATAAATGAAGTGTTTCTGAATGTTTTGGTCAAAGACGGATATTCAACTGAGCTAATTTTCGCTCCAACAAAAGCTTGCACCCCAGGATATGCCGATGACAAATACAAATCAGAATCTTTTCTTCTTCTTTGATATCAAGCAATTATTCCCTTTCCACTGTGGACAACTCTCCTGCGGAATCGAATGTGCTCCAAAAACTCTTCAATATAGAAACTTTCTCATCCCAGATTCTCAGGAGATGTAATTATTGTTCAGCTGACTTGTAAGACTTCCAGAGCTAGAGGAAAAAACCCTCGGTAGCCAACAATGCCCCATGTTTATTTTTAACTGCCCAGAGAGCACTAGAGTTCAGGCTCTTTGGACAGTGTTTAACTCACGATGACCAGCACATGTGCGGGAGTTTGAAGCTGAAGCATTCAGGCT
>NW_015522603.1:0-1495 GCF_001515645.1 Sinocyclocheilus grahami
GAGAGAGAGAGAGAGAGAGAGGTGGGGCTGATGTGATCTCTCCAGGGACCAATTATTCCCAGACCGCCGGTGAAACTTCCCTCCACATGAAGAATCGGATTATAATGGGTCATGATATGACATAAAACAAGAATCAATATTTCTGATGGTCTTATGAGTGGTTTCTCAGAATCTACTGATGTTTTGCACAGGTGAGATGACCTCCCACCCTGAGCTTTTTTTGTGTGTCTTTTCTCTCATCCAATTATGCTGTAACAGTCTTTTTATGTGTCTCAGAGCGCTCTGAAAAACAGTTTTTGTCCCAGCTGAAAATGTTGCATTTAAAGGGATAGTTCACCCACAGCTAACAATCCTGCCATTGTTTACTCTCCCTGATGACTGTCCAAGTCTGGAATTTTTTTCATCCATTGAAAATAACAGCAAGTACTTTGCTGAGTTCATGGGGCTCTTGCCCATGCAGCAAAGGAGAACTCACTTTAAAAGTACCATAAAAGCAGTCCTGTACACTGTATTCATGAAATCTAAACCAATATTTACTGAAAACAGATGAAAAAAGAATTTTTTTGCAACCAAAAAACAAAAACAAAAAAAACTTTAAATCTTAATTTGAATTTGCATACATTTAAATATGCCATGCACATGTGGTTTGAGAGTTTTAGTGGGTGAGTAAGATTTAAATACAAATTTTTCCCTGTATAATTTCATATTTGCAGGGTTGATTTTTTTTAAGGTATGCTGAGTGTCTCTAAAGCTCACAACATGAGCACATTTCATAATGCCTTTTTGATTGCTTCAGTTTTCAGCGAATGTTCTCCCAAAATAGGCTGATGTCCTCTGATAATCAAGCATTTTTTCTTCATTTTTCCCATATTTGAAGTATTTTAAAAGTGTAGGGAACTCAATTAAACAAATTAAACAAAGTGCTTGTTTTGGTGTGATTTGCTTGCTGCTTTTTTCCCCCATGGTGCCGATTTTTTGCATAATCACGGGAAATGTAGTTTTTCACCAGTAATTCTGCTGTTAAACATGATTTTGAGTTAATGGCTTCAACAGAAGCATATACCATCGATTAACAACCTCATAGCTCACAGTAGGTCGGTCTTTAATGGTTTGTACGTTACTGTTAAAAATCAATTCCCCTATGGAGAAAATGAATGGGATTTTTACTCCTGGAACAAGACTGTAGTAATTTTGTTCTTTTTAAACACTATAAACTGTCAATATGTGACCCTGGAAAAGAATTGGAAAATTCCAATTCCTAGTTCCACCCTAAAATATAAGCATACATACTTGAAATGACACGAGGGTGAGTAAATAATGACAGAATTAGCATTTTTTGGACTTGATATCTACACTCAAATCTTAGAACCTCAATCTGATGCTGCATATACTGGCCAACTGAAATGTTAGCAAGCTAGATTTCCCTTCAACTTCACATCTAAAACAAGCACCCCATTCAATATTCCCATCTCCCTCCATTTTTCCTGAACGGCAG
>NW_015522604.1:0-1495 GCF_001515645.1 Sinocyclocheilus grahami
GATTTGAAACTCTGAGAGCAGCAAGAAAAGACATAAATCTAGGAAAACTAAAACACTTGATCATTTACATAATATAATAGCAATTCCACTGAAATACATTTAGTGAAAATAATACTCACAGAGCACAAGAGGAAGTTGACCGAGCTCCATACTGACTGAATGATGACAGACGGTTAAAGACACAGACTGTGTTAAAGACTCAAGACTTACTGAAACCTGCAGTCAGATCTTTAGAAATGTCACGACAGATTAAAGACATACAAATGTACCTCATGTGTTACAGAAGATCTTTTGATAATGTTGATAATCTTGTAACATGTTTTCACAAAATGTCACACTGCACTGTCATGACCCATTCAGTATTAGTTTTTTCAACTGCTTACACACATTTTCAAAACTGTGCCTCTTTTTTTCTAAACTTTACACACAAATCCAAGAATTGCAAAATGCCTCACATCTCTTACAAAATGAAGCACTGCATTCAAAATATCACAAACACATCTCAAA
This sequence comes from Sinocyclocheilus grahami, assembly GCF_001515645.1. NCBI lineage: Eukaryota > Metazoa > Chordata > Actinopteri > Cypriniformes > Cyprinidae > Sinocyclocheilus > Sinocyclocheilus grahami. The sequence goes on from NW_015522604.1 coordinate 508, forward strand.
AGCAAACATTTGCAAACACCTTTGCCATAATATTCATTCCTGTAAGATTTGTGTGTTACATAGAGAATTGTGTGTTGTGTTTTGCAAAAAGTGTTTTATGAAATTGAAACTGAGTCAAAGCCCGAGAATTAGTGTATGGTTTTGCAGATTTGGCATGTGGTTCTGGTGTTTGTCAGGTTTCAGAAATTGTGTGACAAGTAAAGATTGTGTGTGTGTGTGTAAGCAGTTGAAAAAAAAACTGTAAATTGAACAGGATTTATTTGCTCTTATGAAAAGTTGCATTCTGGTGTGTTCAATGAACAAGGGAAATGAAGCAATATTTTGATAGCTCTTTATTGTAATGGTGGTATTAGCTGTATTCATAATTATGTATTTACGTTACAATAAATCCCTCACTGGTTAGTGCGGTGGAGCTGAAAGAGAACAAACCAAACCACAACTATGAGCTCACATCCATCCATGGGCGGATCTAGAAAATGATTTTGCAGGGTGGCAATGGGGTGGCATGAGGATTGTAAGGGGTGGCAACACCAAAGCAAACAAACATTCAATCACCTATACTTAATCTATAATATCTCAATGACATCTATACTACAAATAAAGCCACAAGCAGCAATCATCAGAGTCCGAGCACCAATGGACTGTGTGCACGATTAGCAATCTAACTGAAATGAATCTCATAACGCGTTTTTTACAAAAAATTCCAACTTGAATCTTCACTGAGACTTAGGGTTTGATGAAACAGGTTACCTCAACACACATTTGACAAAATAAGGAACTGACTTTCAAAAGAAATCACTCCCTCCTACTGTTTAAACGAGAAGTTAGAAATAGCCCTCTAAACATGTTTACTCTCATAAGATATGTGATCATAATATATGTGGTGTAAGTGTGGACTTATTTTTAACATTTATATTTAGACAAATTGCATGTCATAGGATGTCAATTTCAAATGAATGTGAAGATGTCATTTGCAGCTCCAAACTTT
>NW_015522605.1:0-1494 GCF_001515645.1 Sinocyclocheilus grahami
AAGGCATTTGAAATAAATTATAAATATATATAAAAGGCAAATAAATAAATAAATAAGAGGGAACGACTGAATGAATGAACAATTAAAAAATAAAGATAAAAACGATCATCAAAAATTTTTTTGAGGCATTTATTTTACCAAAAATAATTTTTCCAAACAAAGTACATAAACAGCTGCGCTTTTGGTAGCTTTACACAATTGTGACCCTGGACCACAAAACCAGTCATAGGGGTTTGAACGCTGAATAAATCAGCTTTCCATTGATGAATGGTTTGTTAGGATAGGACAATATTTGGCTGAGATACAACTATTTGAAAATCTGGAATCTGAGGGTGCAAAAAAAATCTAAATATTAAGAAAATCACCTTTAAAGTCGTCCAAATGAAGTTCTTAGCAATGCATATTATTAATCAAAAATTAAGTTAATATATTTACAGATGGAAATTTACAAAATATCTTCATGGAACAAGATCTTTAATATCCTAATGATTTTTGGCATAAAAGAAAAATCTATAATTTTGACACATACAATGTATTTTTGGCTATTGCTACAAATATACCCCAACGACTTAAGACTGGTTTTGTGCTCCAGGGTCACAATTTATAAAAGACCAAATTTCAGTACAGAACTCAATCAACCAAACCATTATAGTATCATTTAGACCTGATGAGTGAGACTTATACCAATAAATTACATTTAAAACTTTGCAGTACCAGCAGTGTGCTTCATTACTTCAAATGTAGATCTACTATAGTTTTGTTTTCCAAATGCAGAGTCCAAAAACATTTTTTGAACTTTTTTGGAACAAACCTCAAGTAATTAGGACAAAGTTATTCTCTTTCACTAAATGTTTTTTTTATTATTAATTTATTTATGAACAATTATTATACAGTAGATCAGTCTACATTCAAATTTTAATGGCATTTCATAATCCTAATTTAGGATTATTTACTAAGGGTATGAAAAAATGAAAAGTACATTAAATAATGATCTGTTAAATACATATATGTATTAACTAACTAACATACACTACCAGTCAAAAGTTTTTGAACAGTTCGATTTTTTGTGTTTTTAAAAGAATTCTCTTCTGATCACCAAGCCTGTATTTATTTCATCCAAAAATGCATTGTGAAATATTTTTACTATTTAAAATAACTTCTAATTGAATATATTTTTAAATATAATTGATTCCTGTGCTCAAAGCTACATTTTCAGCATCATTACTTCAGTCTTCACATGATCCTTCAGAAATCATTCTAATATGCTGATTTGCTGTTCAAGAAACATGTATTATTATTATTATTATCAATATTTAAAACAGTTGAGTACATTTTTTTAGGATTATTTGATGAATAGAGAGATCCACAAGATCAGCATGTATCTGAAATAAAGAAAGCTTTTGTAACATTACACTATATCATTCAAAAGCTTGGAGTCAGATTTAAAAATTTTTTGGAGTTGGGGAAAAAATTATAGAAATTAATACTTTTATT
>NW_015522606.1:0-1494 GCF_001515645.1 Sinocyclocheilus grahami
TTCTTCTTCTTTTGGAGTTTTATGGCGGTTGGCAAACAAGCGATATGTGCATTCCCGCCACCTACTAGTGTGGACCAAAAAAAAAAAAAATAATTAAAAAAAAAATAATAATTAAAAAATAATAATAATAATAAAATTATATAATAATAATAGAAAAAAATGAATTCTTCTAAATCCTGTTAAACATATCTACTTTTTTAAAGAACGTCAACGTCTGTTCTCGCTGCTCTCTGCCATGGTTTTCGTCCTCACGTCACTTCCGCTGTGGTTCGGTGTGGCGCGAGTCGCGAGAGAGTGAACAATCGAACTGAGAACAGAAACACACAAACTTCTGAACACACAGCTGCTGTATTATATCAGACAGCAGAAAACAGACATTTCCTTTTGACAAATTTGTGAAAAGAACAGCGGTTGGATTCATCGAGGAGAACATGCCGCGGAGAAAGGTGAGGGAAAATGCGAGAATTGGGTCAGTCGCCTCAGCGCGCGCTAACCGCTAACTCAGTGTTTATTTACATTTTTGGAATAGTTATAGTTTCAGTTAAAATATTAAGGCTATTTATCAACAGTATTAGCAGCTAACATTTTATCACGTGAGTATCGAAAACCCACCGAAGTGGCTCCGAAATTGTGTGTTTTAAGCTTGATAGTGAAGCTAGTTAGCGGTTTGGCTTTAGGTGGGGATGTATAAAAACACATTTCAGACTGTATAATAGTGAAATATTTCTGTTTGCTTTTTATGGTCTGTATGTTTTTGACTATTTATGTTGTTGGCATCTCTAATTATTATATTTAGTCTGACTTGTTTACCTGTGCATGGTGGTATAGCTTAGCAGTTTACATCCCCGTTTGCAGAGAACAGCAGGCAGTAGTTCAGACGGGACTGCTGATTCTGATGACTCTGGAGATCATGAGAAGACCGACAGCTCACACAGTGAAGCCAATCAGCGCAATAACACCCGTCTGACCCGAGCATCACTGCGCCTGAGCCAGAGCTCTCAAGGTAGAAACGCACAGCTGATATATTAGCACCTCATACAGCTGGTCAGTAGGTAGATTTTGGGCTTGATGATTTTCTTCAAAGCGCCAGTTGTCCAAAACGCTTCAGAAAATGTAGACTTTGATACTCTTTGGATAAACCTATGTGTTATACATGTAAAAGAAACATAGTGTTTACTATATGGTTGAAGAGAATAGACATGTGTGCCTGCAAAATTTCACCTCCGCACCCTTACAAATATTTTGATTCTTTAATAAATCAGAAAATAAATCCTAATGCTATTTCCTGTTTCCGTTCACAATTGGAGGCTGTAATAACAATGTGTCCTGTACATTTTTCAAAAGTAAATAAATATGCATGTGTGCAAATATATATATACACACACAGATCACAATATAAATTGCAGACAAAAATAAATAAATCAACTTCTCAAAAAAAAAGGACGATGCTTCGAAATCAGCAAGAAATTGTCTAATTGGAAAACAAATTAAAAA
>NW_015522607.1:0-1494 GCF_001515645.1 Sinocyclocheilus grahami
TGTGTGTGTGTGTGTGTGTGTGTGTGTGTGTGTTACTTTATGTATTTATTTATAGAATTTATATAATATAATAATGTTTTTACAGCAAGATTCTTTTTAGGACAAATATATATTTCAAATAAATGTTACTTAAACTGTATATGAAATATTTATTTATTTAAATAAATAAATAATTATGTATGTATGTATGTATTTATTTGGTGCATTAGCACCAAATCAGCATATTAGAATGATTTCTGGTCTGTCCTGGATTAATGGCTGCTGAAAATTCAGTAAAATCACTAAATAAAATTTTAAAACACATTAAAATTTAAAATTATAAAGTTATTTGATTTGTAATATTTCAGTTTTTACAGTATTTTCGATCCAAAAAATGCAGCTTTGGTGAGCATATGAAATATCTTTCAAAAGTATTTTAAAAAAATGTACTTCCCCCAAACATTTGAACAATAATGATATTCTTCAATAATATATAATAATATTATTTAATTGTCTAATTTTGTTAATTGTGTAAATATCACAAGCAATTTTTCACATTACATATCTCATTTTATTTTAAACTTTGAATGGTAGTGTAGACTCTTTCAGTTTTCTCATCAGCACTTTTATAAGCTTCATATTCTGCTGTAGGTTCCCTCGGTTGTATCTTTGCTCTGTGAGAAGGAAGCTCCGCTGCATATGGGCTCCTCGGAGGGAACTTGAGGTCAGTGTCTGCACTGGCTAAGCATGGATGTTTTGTAGAGGACCCAAACTGCTGACATCAGTACTGCTGGTTTCATTTGTCAGAGTGGGCTCTCTGTATATCAGGCGGGCCGAGCCCTGCGCTGGCTGTTAATAATAAAGCACTGACACTCTTCTGCTCCGCGGACCTAGAGTGAGCACTGCCGATGCAGTAAATTACAGCTCAGATCAATACTTCTCCATCGCTTTCTGAGAGAGAAAACGTTGCTCTGCAAATCAATCTGCATGTATATTGTGTGTTTTATTTGTCAGCAATTTCAGTATGGAACACAATGGGACTTGTAATCAGTTACATTATTACGTACCGTTTGTTGTAGCCAAGTACGTACTCTGAGGAGAAGGAATTGCTATTGTTAAGTCAAGTTTAAATTAGATTGGGAGAAGCTTGTTCATTTAGTCCTGTCAGTCACACCCGGCCTGCAGTTTAAAGTGAGCTTTCACAGTATGAGGCCACACTAGAGATCTAGGATTCAAGCTTTAATTTAAAAAGGGAATTTCACTTAAATTGTTATGCTAGTAATATAATTTATTATGAAATCATCATAAAAATACAGTGTAGTAGCATTTTTACTTTGGATCTCACTGTGGCTATTTACCACCCTCCTGTGATGTGTGCTGTTATTCACCTTTCATTACTTACCTTTATAACTCAACATTTCCTTGTTTTTTTATTTCTGGAGATCACATTAAAATTGTATTGGAATCTTTATTCCTTATTCTCATTGATTGATTGAATGATTGATTGATTGATTG
>NW_015522608.1:0-1494 GCF_001515645.1 Sinocyclocheilus grahami
ATATTGTGATTATTAATATAGTAATTATTATTAAGAAAATAAGTGGAGGAAAAGATGCAACATTGCTAGGTGATTTTGCTTTGGAACCTTCAGAAAAAGTTTACTCGATTTTTCTAAAAAACTGACTTTGCTGACTCTATCTAATGTATTTCAAACGGATGTAGCTCAGTAATTTTTTGGTAGATTCTAACAAATCATGCATCATTTTGAAGGTTTTGTTAATGGAGATGAGATTGTGAAGATAAAAAGAACTAATTTGCTCATTGCGACTCATATTGCCAGCACCAGTCACATTTAACAAATTATTTGTTTTATGTTCATACCATGTTGACCATTTAATGTGTGCTGCACTTATAATAGAACTTTCTTTAAGCAGATGGTTAATAAAGAGAATTTAATACTTGAATACTTTAATCATTTTGTAGATATATTTTTAGCTTGACTAGTTAAACTTAAAAAAAAAAATCAAAAGTGAAATCAAGTGAAAAGTGAATTGAAAAGAAATGTTCTGGGGAAAAAAAGCCTCATCATCCTGCCCTAATTCAATGGTGTGGTTTTATTCTCAAAAGTATGTATTTTCCCATTCTATAATAGTTCAGCGTCATGTTGCCTCCATGGGCTGAATGATGACATCATCCCCCTCTCCTTCATTCTGTTTTTCAGAGGATGGAACTGTGAAGATTGCACTCCTGTCAGTTGGCACCTGTCAGGAGTTTTATGAAGAGGTGAGACCCGGAAGGGCACAAACGACCAATTGGATTCAGATATCAGGAGATGTGTGTATTTCCACAGATAAAAGTGACATCATTGTCTAGCACCTCGATCACTATGGCTTTGAAAGCACTTTTGGATGGAATATTTGGAAATCCACATATTTAATAAAATCAATCTGAGGTATGCAAAAAAAAAAACCGGAGCCCATGCACTTATTATGAAATATTACCCTTTTATGCATTCATTGTGAGAGTAAAAACAAATCTAATCAACATAGCCTCTATTAAAGGATAAAATATATTTTTTGCCTCATTCTGTGATAAGAAGCCACCTCAAATCACAAAAGTAAGTTTCAAACACTTGACTGATATTATTGAGTGAGTTTGGAATAAAAACATGATATTAAATGTTCCCCTATGTTAGACAACAGGGTTATAAATACTGCTCATTACAAGTTTGGGAAGATATTTGTAGCGTGTTGCTTTTGCATGTTACAAGCGACTCAAACTCACAGTGCTTACACAGATGGAGCAGCATTTACTACTGATCACAGAGCTGCTCTTCACTAACACGCTGTGCATATATTTAATTAAAAATCACAAAAATTGCAGCCTTTGCAATTTCATAATCACACTAAGCCAAATTGTGATTTCGGTTTTATTTCAATTAATCATGCAGCCCAACACAAAATCTTTCTTTCTTCCTTCCTTATTCTTCAAATTGTAATGCATATGTATCACATATACAGGTGCATCTCAATAAATTAGAATGTCGTGGAAA
>NW_015522609.1:0-1493 GCF_001515645.1 Sinocyclocheilus grahami
TTCTATCTTTCTGTCGTTATATATATTATATATATGTCGTTATATCATTATATTTATACTTCGACAAGCTATACATTGGGGAAAACAAGTAAATCTGGAAAAACAAAACAAAAAAAAACATTAATTTGAAGAGTCCTCAAAAGTAAAAATAGTGTTTTTTTATTGAGTTTAAGTTAGTGTATTTCTGGAATAGTTATATTTAGCTTTATATAAAACAATATAAGTGTATATTATGTCTTCATTTGTGTTTGTTTGACTCTGTTAGCTCATCACGAGAAAGAGACGCACCATCTCGGGACTCGTACCTGGCACACAAAGGCCCAACATACGTCAGCAGAACGACGGCTAACCGTGGGCCCGTCAACACCCTGAGTGGGTGCTATAATGCAGGCATACAATGGGCAGACAATGGGCACCAGGCCGTTCTGCACCCCGCTAATCTCATTTCTGCTTTCTAAGCAGCCAGTGCTATAGACTCCTCCGAGGGAGGAGGGGGGGATCCGCCTGTCAGCTTACCTCACATGCCCGTAAACATCATCCCGGAGCTGTGAGGACATCGGCTCAGCCTGACTGCAGGTGGTCACCAGCCAGAATCCCTGTTTTGTTCATTTGCTCAAGTTTCATTTTGAAAACAACATGTGGAGGAGAGATATGATGTCAGTTTCATCCGCTGGCGCCGACAGTACAGCAGAATTAAACAGATCAAGCTCTGTAATGTTGTTTTTGATCATTAATTGATGCATATTAGAGACATTGTTGGCCTGTTCAAAGAGACTTTAAAGCATTTCCCTAGAGAGTTTTAAGATGCTGTTCTCTATGAAAGCCCTGTGGTTATTTTATCTTTAATCAATAAAGACATCTGAAAGGAGATTTGTGGAATGTAAGGAATGGAGAAAAATGCCTGTGCATGTGAAATGGTTGCACGCCGGTTTACATTTACATTTAGTCATTTTGTGGTTTAACCTCGCAATGCCGTTTGCCTTTATTTGAGGCAGATGAAGGTATGGTAGATATTTCTTCAGACTTATTTTTGTAGAATATTATTACTACTAGTTTGCCTATATATCTGTGTAGGAAAATCTGTCTTCTCATTCTCCTTCACTTTTTGTTTTGATGATGTTGTTATGAGACTGTAGATCTTTATGATTGGAAGGCAGGTGATGGTATCACTGTCCCACCCCACACTGGCATTACAGAGCAGCTCCAATGCCAGCTGTTATCTCCAGCATGGGAATGTGACGTTCTGATAAGCTCCCTTCGTGTCCCTACTCTCTGGCTTCATGTTCATTTATTTATCCGTTCTCTCCGATCTGTATCGTTCTCTTTCTTTTACCGTCTCGTTCTTCTTGCTCAGTCATAGGACTGGATACGATAAAGATCAGCTGCATGCAAATGTGGAATTGTATAATGTCAGTGCATGCCACTCTTGAATACATAACACATGTGGTTGGAAAATATAAGTATACCATGTTAGTTATTGGTGATTATTTATA
>NW_015522610.1:0-1493 GCF_001515645.1 Sinocyclocheilus grahami
ACTAACACCCAAACAACTTTTATTTTGATTTCATGGGGACTTTAAATTCATGCCTAAACATTTTTGAGCGTGTTAATTGTTTGCCAGAAGTAATACGATTATTTCAAAAACTCAAACTGAAGTTTGTCTCTCGTCGCAGTTTGGCACAGATGTTGACAACGCAAGCAGACAGATTTTCTTCAGAAGAGGTTTGACATCTTGAGATTATTTCTTTTATGTCTAATGCTTCAGCTCACTGTGCTGTATGTCACAATGACTTTTATATTCTATGCAAATAGAAAAGCGAGAGGTGATGACATTATATTGTGTTTATGAACATGACTAGCGAATGTTATACTGCGTAAACCACACACTATACTATACATACTATAATGCTATTTTTCATCCATCTTTCCTCAGACGGAGCAGATGTTTAGTGCTTTTCCTCCAGACGCTGCAGGTAATGTGGACTATAAGAATCTGGTCTACATCATCACACACGGGGAGGAGAAGGACCAAGAGTGAAATATCTCACATTCAACAACTGTCATTTTAACATCATGACTAGTTCTGCATGTATGGTACAACAAATATTGGCCTGTGCTATATAGTCTTTCATCTCCAGCACTGAACAATTAAACCAAATGAGAATGAAATGCATTTAATATTAGCGATGGTTTTGTGATTTCTAGAGGGTATACTGATAAACAGTGCCTAATAAAACATGTGCAGTAAAATTATTCATAAGACTATACATTTGCATTCATATGAATTTACAGCAGCCACAAACAGTATTTGCACAATTAAGTATGAATGTCATTGTATTAGCTAAAAAAAGATATCAACGCAAGTGTGATTTATTATAAAGTAAAACAATACAAACACACCTGTAAAACAAAAATATTTCACAAAACTACATGTGTAAGATTTGACATTATAAACATAATAATTAGGTCTATCGTGTTGAAGATAAGACAAGATGTATGGTGAGCAAAAACGAAGAAAAGTTAATTCTGATAAAAGTTGCTGCAGATTTTTGAGCAGAATACAAACACTTCATCTAATGAATGACATTCATGCATGTGTAGGAATGATTTAAGTGAATAAAAGTAAAGTAGAGTAGCAGTTTAGTAGCCTAATAGAGTCTGATGTTGATTCAGTAACCATTTTGAAAGGTCCAGAATTTCTACATTTCTGAAAATGATTCAAACGGGTCACTCGTCTTTTTGAGTCTTTTATTCGGGAAATGGATAACACTGACAGCTCTGTAGGCCTATGGTTTTGGTTCACTAAAAAACAGCTCAGAAGAGTCAATTAGTTTTTCAAGTAATTTATTCAAGAATCAAATGACATTTTGTTTTTGATTCACTAAAAAGAACCGATTCATATGAGTCATTTATTCGGGAATCGGATTACACCGGTGGTGCTGTATGTTATAACCGGCTCATACGAGTCATTTATTTGTGAATCAGACTACACTGGTCACATTGCGTGTTGTGATTCCTTTAAACACA
>NW_015522611.1:0-1493 GCF_001515645.1 Sinocyclocheilus grahami
GCTTTTTTTTGAAGGCAGTTTCGATCTCATTTGAGTCATTGTGTATCAGCATCAAGGCACCGGTGGGGTTACTATGCAGTGCAGCGTTCGTCGTCGTTTATCGTTTATCTCATTCTGACCTGATTGGGGCGTTTGATTTCTGTTCATCTCGGCTTTGCTCTCAATGCAGTCTCAGGTGAATTGAAATGGATATAGTTGGTATGTTTTGCTTAAATGCACATATCACATATTGCTTCACATAACTAGTGGTCAGCTAATATGGGTTTAGAAATTACTGAACAAATGCAAATTTAATAAAAAAAGAATTAATTAAAAAATTAATTATATGTTTGAATATGTTTAAAATTATTTTATATAATATATAAGTAGTAAATGTAAATTTAAGGAAATAAATAAATATCTAAAAATACAATATATATATATATAATTTTATTTTAATCAATAAAAGTTAATAAAAAAATTAAATCAATTACAATTATGTACTATAGAATTTATAATTGAATAGATAAAACATTGTATTATAGAATATTTTGCAAACTAAATATTTTATATTAGACGCTCTTGCATCTTAAACTGTTTTTTTTTCTCTTTAATGCTCATACCACCTTATTTCAATCTGAAATCAAGCCTTTGATTTTCCTGTTTTAGGTGCCTCACTTTGAGGCCAGTTGGCATTCCTTATGAGCGTTTGGCTAGCCAATATAGTTATTGTAGAGCATAATTAAAGATAATGGAATAAACCGGCAATAACGGGCTTAAGTCTAATGCGTGAGGTCGAGGTTGAAATGACAGGGAAAGGAAAACCGAAGGCTCTGTTTATGAAATGAACAAATATTGAGCTCTGTTTCTCGACGGGCACCTCTTTCATGTCAGTGCACTGCTAATGCCACACTTTTTCCCACCGGTACAGCTGCATGCTTCCAGAAACACTCTGTATTCACAATTCACAGCTAATGGGACACTCTGAGGTGTCTGTATTTGGGATATTTTGACTTTTGGGTGAACTATTCATTTAATTGAAGCCTCTTCTCCACACTAGTCACTCTAGGGATTTTATTTTGGGTGCAGTGTTCTTCATCTTACACTCTTTCTCTTTCTCTGTGCACCCTGTCACCCCTTTCCTCCTGCCCTCCTCTCTTTTCCCCTCCGCTCTGCAGAGCCTCCAACCAAAAACCAAAACTCTAAGCCCACCCTGTGCTCGGTGCACCCGGGTGAACTGCTCAAGCTCAACTGCCCGCTGCCCGAGGCGGCCGCCATCGTCTGGACCAAAGACGGCTCCTCTCTGGGCCCTGACAATCGCACACTCATAGATCAGGAGTGGCTACAGATCCGCGATGCCACCCCTAAGGACTCGGGCCTGTATGCGTGCAGTACCGCGGGCTCGCAGGCCGGTGACATGCTTTGCTTCATCGTAAACGTTACAGGTGAGACACTTGTCTACCACAGGTGGCGCCATCTGCTGAATGAGACTTTGATATTCGTAGATGAGTCTT
>NW_015522612.1:0-1493 GCF_001515645.1 Sinocyclocheilus grahami
GACATACCCAAAAATCACATGTGTATTCGTTACCCATGATTAAGATATTCTACAACCAATAGTACTGTGGTGAAATGAGTTGGCTGTTCAGATAGTGGGGACCACCATTGTATAGAATAAAACAGCTTTTTTTAGGAGTCATCCTCTCTTGTAAGTGGACATTATTTAAAACATGCGGGAAAAAATAGCTAAGCTGTATAACTTTCTAAAAAGGTAAATACTTCAATGGAATGTAAAATGATTTAAATAAAATTAGTCAATTAGTCAAAAATCTGAACAGTGCAGTTGTTTGTGTTAAGATCAAAACACATTTTATGAGCAAACAATGCAATTTTCGAGTGGGTTCACACACTTACAGTTTTCTTAACCCTGTATACTGGGAAACAGTAAAACATTGGTGGAGTTTCTCTGCCCTCTAGTGGTTGAATCACAAAAACAGAAACTAAAGAACATTTGAGATTGTCCCCATTTGGACACTTAAGCCACACTTTCTGTAAAAATACAATTACATTAGATACAAAATATCACACCAAATGGCACCTGCAGACAAGTGATGCCAGACCTCTGAGCAGAACTAAAACTTCATTGAAACGTGAAATATGCAGCATAAACAAATGCTTGATGCTTCAGCCTGTGGTCAATATAATTAAAGAATTGTATATATTTGAGCATCCCTTTTTTCATTAACGTGTCCTTGTTGTATTTGTTATTTTACTTTATGTAAGTATGAATAATATTAGCAATATTAAGGCTAAATTAAAAGTACTATTTATTAAACAAGCCAAAACAGCAAAATGTACAGACTTATTAACATCTGTATTTCCCATAAGGGGTTATTTTTAATATCATATTGCACTTAAGTGAACAAAGCAATTAAAACACATTGCAACACTTATATTCATTTCAGAACACACACACAGAGAGTTACACACAAACTTGCATTGGTACATAACTGCAGGCCTTCTGACCTCACACAAAAAGACTCAAATAAAAAACATAAAATAAAATAAAAACATATAGCAGCACAGATTCAAGTTAAAACATTTGAAACAACATATACAAAGAAAACAAAACTGTAAACTTCTATAGTCTTTTTTGGTCTGCAATCATACATTTCTGGTACTGCATTCCAAAACGTTGATCTTTAAATGTAGCATTCCCATGTTCTCCATAACCACAATGAGCAATACAGATAGTTTATTTGCTTTTATGGATAGAAAAATCGCCCATTATTTTCTGGATGTGATTTGCATCATTAGGGGTTCATACATTTTATTAATTCGCACACAGCATCTGCAGATCTAGTTTTTAAAAGGTGCCACAAAGCACAGACCAGAAAAGGGTTTTCTTTTAAACTGCCAATGGTTCAAGGATGTAAAGACCACAAGCGTTTCATTCCCTGTGACTTGGAAGTTCTGGCTTCAGAAAGTTTTTGTGTGGACGGACTACAGAAACGTGTGAAACAGCACTGGGGAAGAAATAAAATACTCACC
>NW_015522613.1:0-1492 GCF_001515645.1 Sinocyclocheilus grahami
TTGTAGACAGTCAGTGAGACTGAGAGACAGATAGATAGATAAAAATGGATGGACTACCCCTTCTGCACAGGTCTATTATTCTCATGACGTAGCAAAGAAATAACAGAGCAGAGACTGGGCTTATTTGAGTCAATCTGTTAGTGCCTATGGTAATTTCCCAGAGGACAAAGAAACTGTGTGCATTTGTGAGGAGGAAAGAGCCTCAGTGGACCAGACGTAAAAGACTCGGTTTTTCTTTCCACTCCGGAGAAGATTTTCTACTTTTGAAGCCCCTGTGTACCAATCCTCTCCTCTCAGAAGAGCCACTTTCCAAGGTGATGGAGCTGTCCTTAGAGGACCAAAAAAATGAGACAGAGAAACAGATGCCCTGGGTGTCTGTGTATGCGTGTGGTACTGCTCGATGCCTATGCCCTCCCCGATCCAATCAGGACACACATTCAGTCCTGACCTTGAGCGAGACAGACAAACACTTACAGCACACACAGAGATACCAAAATGACTTACAGCCTGGGTGAGCATATGTGTGTGCACTCTGTAAATTAGCAAGACATGAGCAGGTCTGTGTGTGTCAGAGAGAAAGACAGAAAGAGAGCTAGCAAGGCCACACTTTTGATTCCCAATATAATAAATAAAGTCCTTATTAAATATAATAAAAAGGTAAAAGTAAGCAATAATTCTGTGTTAATATAGTAAGATCAGATGAGGCGACCGATAAATGTTCATAATTTATAAGTGAAAGCAAGATAATAACACAAGTCTGGAACAACATGGGACTGAGCAAATCGTGACATAACTTTCATTTTAGACTGAACTATCTCTTTAAGGTCTCTTAGATACAGATACCATCTTCTCACCCATTCAGACTAGCCAGCACAGTTGATAATTACACACTGTCAGAGAGCTGCCACAAACCACAGCATCACTTTCACTGAGAAAGCCTCCTGAACTATAACACCTGCTATTACACATGCCAGTTCATGGAACAGGGCTGTTTGGTGCTCCTCGGGTCAGCTGTCTGTCTAGTGCTGAATAATGTGAGCTTTAAACACAGGCAAAGCAAAGCCAGAACAGAGGGTGCAGTACATCTCCATAAGAGAAACATATAATTCACTTTTATTTGTGTCTGTCACATTTGTTTTTAGGGTTTTAACCTTAGTTCACAAATGTCAGGCATTTCAAATCAAGTGTGAGGTGTGTTTAAAAATATATAAGCAGAAAATAAACTTTGTTGTAGAAATATGTATAATTACTATGTGTCTAGGTTTTACTGAATTACATGTTTTGTAAATCAAAGACTTTATTGCATAGGCACAGTATTACAGTAAAAACAGTAATACTGTGAGTGAAATATTATTACAATTTAAAATAACTGATGTCTATTTGAATATATTTTAAAATGTAATTTAATGCTGTGATTGCAAAGCTGGATTTTCAGCAGTCATCAATCCAGTCTTAAAGGGGTCATAGGATGCCCATTTTCCACAAGTTGATA
>NW_015522614.1:0-1492 GCF_001515645.1 Sinocyclocheilus grahami
GTTGCCCTTTCGGACTTGAACTGATGGTAAAACTAACGACATTATAAATTGCGCTTGTCAAAGGAGGGGGGCTTTGTTGAAAACGACATGTTTGAGCACCCTTAGATTCTCAGCGTGGCCTCTGCCTTAAGTGACGCTAAAATAAGATTCTACGGTCTCGCCGGGTAAAATCAAGGTTGGGCCTGAGGCAGTGAGGTAGGAAGCCGAAGGTGAAGTGTGTTCTGGAAGCACGAGAAACTCCCACACATCTGCTATCACGCTGAGCCCTGGTTCCTTTGACTGCTCCTCGTCAACACGTCACCCTGCTGCTTTCAAAACAACTGCAGACAGGAGAGATCACAGATGTAGTCTTCAATGTGCTTGGCGACAATGGGATGTTGTTTCTGTACTGATGAAGGAAAGAAAGTAGTAAAGAATCCTTTTACTTGTTCTGAAATGTTAAAAAATAGAATTTCAATTGCTCTCGTTCAGACCAGAAAAGAAAACTTGAATGATTGATGGACATTTGAAAGTTTTAAAGTCATCTGAAATGTCTTGAAGAGTTTGGAATAATTAAGATATTTTGAAATGTTTTTGAAAGAAGTCTGTTAGCTCACCATGGCTGTATTTACTTAATCAAAAATACAGTAAATAACTGTAATATTGTGAAATATTATTACTATTTAAAAGAAATGTTTTCTCTTTTAATATATTTTAAAATGTAATTTATTTTGTATTTCAACTTTTATCAATGCTGCTTAATAGTACTGTGGAAACCATGCAAATTCAAAATTTTGCAGTAAGAAAAAAAAAATATATATATATTACTTTTATTCAGTAAGGACACATTAAATTGATCAAAAGTAACTGTACAAGACAATTATAATGTTACAAAAGATTTCTATTTCAAACAAAAACTGTCATTTTGAACTTTCTATTCAAGTAAGAATTTAAGGCAAAAACGTGTATCCTGTTGTGATCATAAGAGACTTCTTTGTTTTAAAGTTGTTTCAAAGTTGTTTCAAACTTTTGACTTGTAGTGTACATGACAGAAACAAAGATGAGTCATTGTGAGCCTCATCTCTGACATTTTGACATTTGTAGTGTTCTTTTTCATTAGCGAGGTTTAGATGTTGGATGACAGCATCCCCTATAAAGCACCACCACTACAAGCATACAAACTGAGATGACACCAATGGTTGCCACATATCACACTGTTTTTTGAGCAGACATTCAAACAGACAGCTTTGGCCATTGTGTCAGATCTCACAATGTGTCCTGGTACAAGCTTTGGATATTTAAGATGGCATGTCAATGTTTAAGGTTTTGAGTCAAAACCAGCCTTATTACAGTATACAGACTGAATAGCCAACTAGTCTATTTTGAAAATATGTAGTTTTGCACATTGATATTACAGGTTGCAGTCTGCTGACACCAACACATAACGTGTCTATAGGTCTTTTGTCCCACACAAAGAAACTTCCAT
Source organism: Sinocyclocheilus grahami (assembly GCF_001515645.1). Classification (NCBI taxonomy): domain Eukaryota; kingdom Metazoa; phylum Chordata; class Actinopteri; order Cypriniformes; family Cyprinidae; genus Sinocyclocheilus; species Sinocyclocheilus grahami. The sequence goes on from NW_015522614.1 coordinate 1,466, forward strand.
GTGTTAACTATACTAGATACTTAAACA
>NW_015522615.1:0-1492 GCF_001515645.1 Sinocyclocheilus grahami
CGAGAACGACGTGCTTCTGCTTCAGGACGCAGTGAAAGGTAAGAATAACCTCAAACCCTGAGCATTTATGAGACAGAAAACAGGGGTAGTAAAACAGATGTGGTTTAATTACAGCTTGACTGAGCAAAACTGGTCAGTTCAGGTGCTTTTTACACGGCAATGCAATGCAATAAATAGAACTGAGCAACAATTATCTGCTAAAGTACATTAAAATGGTACTTTTTCACTTGGAATTTGCCAGTAAATTTCATAACGGCAAGCAACACACTTAATTAAACATGCAATTTTTAAGTAGAAATATTTTAAATATTATTTGCTTTATTTACAACAACAAAAAAAATAATTTTTTAATTATGTCTCTAATGCAGAAATGAACCATACTGGTAACTTGCAAAGTAGCCTAAATAATTAAGAAAATAACTTAATGAATAAAATGAAACAGATTCTGAAAACTTTACTTTCTGTTTGATGAAGATCCCATATCATGATTTTATAGCAGTAACTCTAAATTGGTGTGAATTAAGTTTACCATGGCAAATCCTTCTTATAAACAGTGCAATTTTCAAGCCGTTACGCGATTTTGGCAAACACACTTATATAAGTGTAACATCATAAGTTAGAAGAACTAATTAAACCAAGTCTCATTTCACACATTAGCGCCAATCCGAGACTCATGCGACCTGATGAACCTGCAGGACGAGCTGTTGCGACACACGGGTGCAACCAAAGGTACAGTACAGTCTAGTTTGGATGAGGAACAAGTGGAGAACTAAAATAACATGCTGTCGTTCAGACAGACAGTCAGGCAGGCAGACAGACAGACAGTCAGTCACAGAGACAGTCACTCAGACAGACAGACAGGCAGTCACAGAGACAGTCACTCAGACAGACAGACAGGGAGAGACAGACAGAGAGACAGTCAGACAGACAGACAGACAGACAGTCAAGAGAGACAGTCAGTCAGACAGACAGAGAGACAGACAGACAGGCAATCAGACAGACAGACAGACAGACAGACAGGGAGACAGACAGAGAGACAGACAGACAGACAATCAGTCACAGAGACAGTCACTCAGACAGACAGAAAGACAGAGTCAGACAGACAGACAGACAGACAGACAGACAGACAGACAGATAGACAGACATAGAGACAGACAGACAGACAGCCAGACAGTCAGTCAGACAGACAGACAGTCAAGAGAGACAGTCAGTCAGTCAGACAGACAGAGACAGACAGTCAATCAGACAGACAGACAGACAGACAGAGAGACAGTCAGTCAGACAGACAGACAGTCAAGAGAGACAGTCAGTCAGTCAGACAGACAGAGACAGACAGTCAATCAGACAGACAGACAGACAGACAGAGAGACAGTCAGTCAGACAGACAGACAGTCAAGAGAGACAGTCAGTCAGACAGACAGACAGACAGAGAGAGAGAGAGAGAGACAGAACCCATTAGATTTAGATAAAGAACTTAAAGAAAAAATCAGAA
>NW_015522616.1:0-1492 GCF_001515645.1 Sinocyclocheilus grahami
ATATATATATATGTTCATGTATGTATTTTAACAGTTATACATCTGTCCAATGCAGTGGACATCATACATCTAAGATGTATATTTATTTTACAATTCTAATGTGAATTTGAAAAAAAGCCAATTTGAATGTAAGCAAAGAATACACCATCTAAAAATATCCTGCGTGTCTATATATTAAATACAAACTGTTCCCATTGTTTTATTTCTACAATGAATCATGAATTGGTTACAATAAATATTTTAATTATGCATAATATTACTTTTGTGAAAGTTGCATCATTTTTAATAAAGCTTAATTGAAATTCACAATAAACCAATATAATATGGATACATTAAATACATCAATACTACCTTAATGAAAGCCGTCCTTCCATGTTTATTCTTACCCATCTGGATCCTCTGGAATAAAAGATAGAAGCAGATGTTTCTTATGTAAAGAGGTACTTTGTGCAACACCACTTTCGTGTACCATTGCTGAATTCATTTTGTCCTAAAAATGACTTTTAAAAAAGGACATATCATTTGGTAATCACCCATGGTGGATAATTTGCATCTAACATCACACTCTGAATGATCAAAAAGGGTTGTAGAGGTCTGTCATAAAGAGAGGGATTGACAGTCAGATTTTAAAGATCTGTCCATTGAAGAAAAACAGTGTTTTGTTTCTCTCCACTACAAGGATAGACTGATCAAGTGTGTCTCGTCTTTGTCATAGCAGCGTCCTGGTGATGGGGACCATTGGGGATTCTATTTGTAAAACTCAGACTGAATGATTACAACCAACATGAAAGACTTTGATCATAATAAACACGATTCCAATTTATTCTGTTATATTTATAGTAGCGAGCTAGTCAAATCACACAAAGCCCAACACATTATTTCTCAAAAATAACTAATAAACAGAACTTTTTACAAACAGCCAAATGTCAAACTGCTACGTTTGTCCACTAGCATTCAGATCTTCGAGATTACAGTCTGTTATTGAAATGTTATTAGCAAAGAGCCTTCATGCCAGAACCTGGAGCTTTGATTCTACGATTTTTAAATGACTAATTCAGTATTGAAGTTGCCACTTTATTGCTTTACAATGTCAAGTATTGTCTTTGGGGTGAATATACCCTGCAACCTTCCCAATTTCAATCGCTGCAGTGCTTTTATTTAGTGAATTATCATATAAATAACAAGAATAAATAACTAAATTTTTCCTAAAATTGAGGAAAGAGAAGATAAAACTTCACAATGATGGGTGTAATCTTCAGTTCATTTGCATGTGTTTGAACAAATAAAGGTCAGATGTTTAATATCATAGCTGTATAACTGAATATAACCAGGTGTGAGTAAGTAAGGCTAATTTACTGAAACAAGAAATGTGTGATATTTCTAAAGCACATACAGAGTGAAGTTTCTTTCTGACACTCATGTCAGACTTCTTGGTGTTTGACCTTTACAAGGCATTTTAATCACATGGAATTATGATCCATAAAAAAAAAAA
>NW_015522617.1:0-1492 GCF_001515645.1 Sinocyclocheilus grahami
CTGGACTGGTGTCTTACCTTAGCTCCGCTCTGAGTGACTGTCATCGGTCCGCCATTGTTGCACCGCTGGAGCAGATATAGACAAGAATGACTCCTAAAGCGATTGAGGTGTTCTGTTGTTGGATGTAATAATGAACATAGCAGTCGTCATTTACTCCCGACATCTGAGCCGCTGAACTGGCAGTGGATTACTTTGTTTCTGAAGGGAATGTGCCCCCGATCTACATAAATGCGTCTATGCTCGCGCAAATCATTCTTGATCCAGCCTCATCTACAGAAGAAGTGAGTATAATGTTTTGTCATGAATCTTTGCAAATCGCCTTTCCTAATAATGTGCTAATTAGCAAGTTTCACGATGAATGCGGCTAAAGTAAACAGTCTCTCTGAGCGCAGCTCGGAAGAGAGGGGCGGGGTCAGCAGAGCTCATTAACATTTAAAGGAAAATGCTACAAAAACGGCTTGATCTGAAAAGATCTGTTTTTGACAGAGTAAAAAAAATTGTTTTTTACACTACCATTGAGAAATTTTAATCAAACTATGTTACAGAGTTTTAAACTTGTGGGAAATGGGCATCATATGACCCCTTTAATAAAATGTAATACTTTTTTTCCAAAAAAGAATGGCGTTTTTTTAATAAGAATTACAAATAATCTGATTTTGGAGTTTGACAATGAACACATTGCAACCATGCTTGGGGCGGCCCACATAAATGAGCAAAAATGCTTTACATGTCTTGAAATAATAATGTCTAAACATTAAACATTGACTGTCAGTCTTTATTCACCTGTTTCTCATTGTTTCTCATTAAAATTCATTAAAGTAAATAGTGTAAATTGCATCGCTAATGTCATAGAATAGCACATTGTAACACAGTGTTACAACATACCCCATCTGCGCAACTGGAGTTTAAAACTGGTTAGTGTCTTCTAGTTATCAAAGCATTTAAAAACGATCTGAACTGATAAATAACAGATTGGAGATTAAAATAATAGCAGATTTGTCTCATTTTAAATGAACAATAAAAACGGAGATGAAAAATGTACTTAAGCCAGAATTTTAATTTTACTATGGTAAAATAAATGTTCAGCGATATCTTCAAAATACTTTTGAATTTGGCTCACATTTTTTCTCTATATAGTGTTGATATGGTAACTAATAAATACTATAAATGTTGTTATGCTGCACGTGTGCTGGAAGATGTGCTTTAACGGCCAACTTTGCAAACCAAGAATATTTTCACTTCTAACATTGATCACAGATTTATCAAATTTCATCAAATTTCACCTCTCTGATAAATCATTCAGAGTTTGTTTGTAGTGATGCAGACATGTTATGTACAAATCAATCATCCAAACGCCTTATTCAGCCATGTTTAAGAAAAATTTGATAATTATAAAATAAATATTATTCAATTGTGCAGCATGAAGAGTAATCTTTGACTGTTGAAGAATTCCAGGTGCAGTTCACTCTCAATTTCAACCATCGGTTTCATC
>NW_015522618.1:0-1492 GCF_001515645.1 Sinocyclocheilus grahami
AGTCACTTGCTTTGTTCTCAAGTATTTTGAACTGATCAGTTAGTAAATTATTCATTTATTAAAACAGTCGCTTGAGTAAACAATTTATTTGTTTTATTCCTGAATGGTTTCGTATTTTTGAACAAATCATTTGATTGAATTAATGGCTAATTCATAACCAAAAAAAATACCCAGCATGGTTGGATTCTATAACTGTGTTTGGAACAGCATAATACTCTTACTATTTCTGAAATACAGATATGGCAGAAACATAGTGTAAACATAGTAGTAAACATAGTTAGCATGCTGTTTTGAATTACACTATATATAAGGACTCTCAACCAATCAAACTGTAAGACCAAATTAACTGGCATATAAAGCACCATATATGCAGAGACAAATCTAATGCTGATTTTCTGTCTCACATGTTTGCCAATATTTTAACTTACCCACTTCAACTTAAATCTCACTTTGCCTCTCCATGAAGTCCTCCCTGAATGATTACATCTCTATCCATCCCTCTTTTTTCCCTGTAAGTGCGTATTTCTTCTCTTTTTCCTGTTAAATATCTCTGCGATAGCACCATAACTGATTACAGTAAATAATCTGTTCCTCATTATCAGTAATATACTATATGTCATAACACTAGGGCCTCATGACTTGACTGAAAACCCTTTTAATCACCACCGTCTGTTCAGGCATATTTCTATTTCCATATTCACTAATTCATATTCATGCAGTGACCCTATATTACCTCTCAAGACACATTATTGGCTATGCAGATGCATGGAATAAAAAGGTTGTTACATAAGAGACCTGCTAAATTATACGTTTTATTAAAACTTATGCGAAGATTGAACTGTTAACGCTCAACATCATTTCCCTAAATGCACTAAATGGATTCTAAATTGACTTTATCATGTGTTGAAACTAAACAGGTCCTTTTAATAATTTTATTTTGTCTTATTTTTACATAATTAAGCAACAAGGTACAATAGTGCAATAATGCTATTTACATAATAGTATTGTCACATAATAGTAATATTCTTGAAAACTCGACTACTTACTTTCTTTCTTTCTTTCTTTCTTTTTTTGAAATGGAAGTTTATTGAATATTTAGAGAAAATATTTGTTGCATCATTAATATGGAGCTCATGCTTGGGGAAGAAAAAAGCATCTCATTGTTATTCAGAGGTTTAAACTAAGAAAACATATGCAATTTAGTTGATTTTTACATGGCCAAAAGACAAAATTCTGACAGCTTGTAATATAAATACATAAGATCTGTATAACAGTTTGTGAGACTACTTACATAAAATGCATAAAAATATCAGTTGCGACACTATTATCTTCCAAAATACTGTGTGTCTTAGTACGATGAAATTGTAATGCTTTATTTTATGATCAAAGTTCTGTAGTTTAAACTGTGGGGGTGAAAAATATATAAAAATAACAAATAAATATTCCTCAAAAGCCTGATGTATATTTTTTGATGCATCTTTTTTTTTTTTTT
>NW_015522619.1:0-1492 GCF_001515645.1 Sinocyclocheilus grahami
TTTCATGTGATGCTATGTCAGAATATAGTATTAAACAGATTCTTACATTTGTAATCCATCAATGCTGATCGTCAACTTTCTCCGTTAATTTGGGATTTGATCCCGAGTTTGTGGAGCGTGTGCACATGAAGGTGTGACATCAGCAGCAAACAGCCAATCACATGCCTTGCAACAAGCACGATTCAAAACTCTTGCTGAAGGTTAAGAGATTAAAAAATATGAATAATTTACAAAATTTCACTGAAGAAAATACTTGTCCATGATAGAAGATATATAGCGATTTAAACTCGAACATATAAGATCACATGTAGTCACTTTCAAAGCGTTATCTATTGATTCTACAGACAGCTTATTTTTATTATGTATGATCTGTATATATCAATATTAATTTAAACGAAATGCTTAATAATAGTTCAACTAAAATTGCTTGTGTGGAGTTGATTAATAATAATATAGATCATATAATCATATAAATCCTTTTTTTGTTTGTTTTTACACTATATAGTGACCTTCAATTTGGAGTGACTTTATTGCGTTGGATGTGTCAGCTCACATCTGATTGGTCCAATTTCGGTTTGAGATCTCTTAACCAGAACACAACCTGCCCTGGTGCAGGTTTGCAGTGCAGTGTAAGTTGCTATGGCAATGAACGCAGCTAAAAACCAAGCCAAATGTTAATGGTAGATAAAACCCAGGATTACCTGCAAACTAATCTGAAACTAGCCAGCCAATCCGGCTTCATGGTACAGGCCCCTGGTATTTTAATCAGTCTCCTTTGTCCACTTTCAACCACTTTTGTCCTGATTACTAAGAGAGGGGTGTCTATGGACGGGTAAATGTATGGGCTTTAGATGACCAAAACCATATAGAGAGCAGCAGCTTTTGTTTCTGCCCTGATAACCACAAAACCACACCTAATGTGGTGAGTGAATGTTAGAAATTAGGAATGGTTGGAGAATGCTACGCTTGGTATATTTTTTTGTCTTAAAACCAAACTTGGGTGTTCAGCCAACTAAGTTTAAATCTCATCTGACTAGCGCATGTCCCATAATCTTTATGCATTAGGTCAGTAGATGGAGAGTGGGTGACCTTTAGTGGCTGTTCCTATGCATTCAACCACAAGAGCATTTACACTATGAAAGAAATCTGGTTGAATGCAGTTTTGACTACCTCTGGAAGTGGTCGAAAGTGGACAAGCTCAAAATGTTTTACACCCCATTTACAACTGTATTTAGCGTTGTACATCTTAATACCAATGTGTAAACAGGACCATAGATGGGCTCAAACCATCCCATCTGGCACCAACAATCATCCATTTGATTATCAAATCAACAAAAGTCGTGGCCTAATGGTTAGAGCGTTGGACTTGTAACCCAAAGGTTGTGGGTTCGAGTCTCGTACCGGCAGGGATTTGTAGGTGGTGGGAGTGAATGTACAGTGCTCTCTTCCACCTTCCACTGAGGTGCCCTTGAGCAAGGCACCAAACCCCCAA
>NW_015522620.1:0-1492 GCF_001515645.1 Sinocyclocheilus grahami
AACATCTTGGATGACATGGGGGTGAGTAAATTATCAGGAAATTGTCATTTGAAAGTGAACTACTCCTTTAAAGGCTTATGGAATTAATGCCACATTTCATGAGCACAGGGAGAACTCGAGGCAAACATTAACAACATTTTGTGGGCAAAAGGGTCCATTCACACAGACATCTCTTTCAAACCAAGCAGCTTTCAGTGTGATGAATTCGCATGACCAACTTGAAACAAAGTCTGCGTGGAGAAATCTTTCACCTTCACAATGCAAATTGTGATCGTGTGGATTCCTATTGAAATTACTGGGTTTCACCCATGTAAAATCACTGAACACAGCAGTAAATATGACCATACCTTTAAGCAGTATTACTTAAAAAATAGTAATTGAAATTTTAATTTTACATTAAGAAAATTTCTTGTAATTTTTTTTTTTGCATTGTTTTGTACTGTCACTTATTTTCTCATCTGAATGTTTTTGAGGAGGCATTGCCTCCCTTGCCTTCCCATACAAAATTCACCTAAGTCTGCTTGTATGATTGATTACCTGGGATTGACTTTCTCATCATTAGGTGATTCATTGGATTTCCCAGACAACAATCAACAGATGTGCTTCATTATTTATTACAGGACTTTTTAATAAGTTCCTTGAGCACATTAAAAGGCCCTTAATCTGGTTTGTGTTTCGCTGACAGTGGGGCAGAAAGGTCATTGTGCACACGTTAATTGGTCTATGAGTTCTGATGGTATAAATGTCTGCTGTAGCTCTCAGAGGACACAGGCCTATGAATATGCCAAGAGGAGTTAGGAGACACACCTGGATCTAATTAACCCCAAATGACTCCAAATCACATCAACAAGTGTTACTTTATATGACAAGTTTATAGAAGGAAAATACAGTGGAACTGAGTACACAATATCCTGTCAGAGAAAAATACAACCATTTATGCAACTGAATATAGAGTCGTACTTTGTGTTTCTAATTTCTTTTCCTGTGTGTGATATAATTCTGAGTAAGCAGGATATTTTTAAATTACTGACAAGATTTTAGAAAGGCTGATTTACCACAGTTCCCTAAAACAATACTGTAACAAGATATTTATATATGATATTGTATATTAATTATTTTCTTTATTTTGTTTTTGCGTGTTGTTTAATGTTGTCCACATAATAAATGGGGCCACTTTGAGTTAAATAAACCAAATAGGCCCTATACTTTTCACCCAACAACTTTTCTGATGGTCTGAAAATAAGCTAAAGCTGTCACAGCACGGTACAGAAACACACCGTGTAAACAATGTTCTGGGTCCAAATGCAGGTCTTTATTAACTGCGTGGAAAAAACAAAAGTAAACACCAAAAACAGAAACACAAACAGAGCTTAGAACAGAAAACGGAATTTGATACAATATGGCCACTTCTGGCTTGCATCAGTCCATGTACCAACAATTACTTAACAATCCGCCCAGAGAGGCGTGGGGAAGGCATATAAATAGCCCTCAG
>NW_015522621.1:0-1492 GCF_001515645.1 Sinocyclocheilus grahami
AGGGCGGCTCGTTCAGAGGAAGAGCGAAGCGAGGACGCTGAGACTCTGCTGGAGTTTGCTTTAGTACATCCAATAAATATTGCATTTTCCACATTACAGTGTCTTGCTTTTTATTGAGGCTTTCTGACCACAAATAGTGTCTGATAGAAGTGAAAGCGGTTCATAATTCATAAAGCACAATAATCATCTGTCCTGAGCTCATCCAGGGAAGAGAGAAATCACTAGAGCTGAGAAAATATTGATTTCTCGACTTCAATCAATTCTCATTTTGACAAACTATCAACTCTTAAATCCCAAGAATCAGTCTCTCCTGTTTTCAGTTGATTTGTGAACAAAACCTAGAGAAACTTTATTTGTAGCACCTCCCATGTAATAATCTGAGCTTACATTTGATATGAAACCAAGTCTCCGCTTTAAATTCTGTCAGTTTTATGAAATGTTTTATGTAATCAGTAAATGTGTTTCTCTTTAATGTGTGGTGACAGATGCTGTAGTGACGTGATCATGTCTTCCTCTTTACTACTAGTTACAGCAGTAAATAAACACGAACGAGAATCAGAACCGCTCTCTGAAATCACTCATGAATCGATCAATCAGTGATTCAACTGCAGAAAGACTTCAATAAAACAGCAGCTCGAGATCAATAACCTCACATTTACCTCAGGAAAGACATTCAATGACCATAAACTCAGAGTCAGCTAGAAAAACAACTCTAGAGTATATAGATTAATAATATCATATTCATGATATTTTCACTGAACCTGTTCTTCAATATTTCCTATTTGACTAAATCCAGCATGAAATACAAACATTTGAAGAGTTGGAGTAGAAACATCATTAAAAAGTTATCTTTTTTTTTTATATTATAAAAACTTTAAATTATAAAAGCCATATGTGCACTAATGTTAATAATGTAGCATCCGACAGGGTTTATTGTATCGTTTACAGCATTAGTTGAGATAGAGGTTTATAAGATGTTCATTTCAAATACAGCGGTAATTAAACTCCGACAGGAAAGAGTAAATTACATTAAACGTTAAAATAGTTCAATCAATAACATTACACACACACACATTACTAAGCTCAAAAATATGAATTACTGTTAATAAACTAACCTGATAACAAATTCAGGTCACAGCTTTTCATGTGTTCTCAGAGCAACTGAATCCAGCTGTTGTAGATATAAGTGTCTGTCAATGTAACAAATTCAGGAGCTAGTCAACTGGTACAGCTACTTATTAATAACCATTTGTTTCAAGATAATATTTATTAGATATTTATAAACTTAAAATATAGTTAAGCCTCGCAGCACATGGCTTTCTTTAGATTCTGATATTGTAATGAAAACTGGTTATTGACAGCCTGACAGACTATTTCTGAGTCATTTGCCCTCAGCTTATTCACTCTTTTTTTAATTTACTACTTTGTTTCTTGTTTTACTCCCATCACAGAAAGATAAAAAGTAGACAATGTTTGTCTCGTTTTCTGAAAT
>NW_015522622.1:0-1491 GCF_001515645.1 Sinocyclocheilus grahami
ACCAGACCATCATTAAACACCTCAAAATCTGAACATTTAACTCTTTAATTCACAAAAGAATACTGAAAGACTGACAGCCAAACACACGAGCGCAGTAATTTGACAAGACTTACACACAACATAATTTATTATAAGCAATAAATAGGAATATCAGGTCAGTTTTTAGTCTCGTGTCAAACTGGTTTACATGTATGTGTATGAAGAGCATTTACATAAAGAGACACTTTGCATGAGAGTGTTTATAGTGCTGTGAGTTTAACACTTCATGACTGAGAGCAGAACACAACACAATCTTCATCATCACACAAGACACAACAACAACAATGAACAACATCATCATCCTCATCTGGACTCTGACGCTCTGCATTCAGGGTAAATATTTTGTAATAAATCACAAACTATACTAAAACTTTTCATATACTGTGGACTAGTATGATATATTAGAATAATAATATTTTATCAAAATGTTCACTAAACAACTAGAATGTCTTATTTCAGAGATCTGGGGACAAATGACAGTGACTCAGAATCCAGAAATAAAATCCATCAAACAAGGAGAAACTGTTACGATCAGCTGTAAAACCAGTCAGACACTTACTAGCTGTAGTACCTGTGTGTCTTGGTATCAGCAGAAACCTGGAGAAGCTCCTAAACTCCTCATATATACAATAAACACTCTACAGTCAGGAACTCCATCTAGATTCAGTGGCAGTGCATCTGGCACTGATTTCTCTCTGACCATCAGTGGAGTCCAGACTGAAGATACAGGAGATTATTACTGTATGAGTCAGTACTATATGAATAGCTGGGTGTTCACACAGTGATAAAGAGTCGTACAAAAACCTCGGTCAGTCAGAGTCACAGTGACTGCACTGATACAGCTGAGAGACACTGCAGCTGCTCTACAACACAATCACACACAACACTGATCAACACAAACACTAATAACACAATATCATTACTATTAATAGAAATATTGTACTTGAAGAGAATGAGTCAGTGTTTTAATATGATCATCATATTTAGGTGTAATATATGATCTCTGTCGATCAAACTGAACAGATTCAGTCTCTTCTGCTGTCTGGACGTGATGCTTTCTATTCGACCCACAGAAAGATTTACATTCTTACACAATTACTGTCAGAACGATTGATTCTGAATTTACGATCATAGATTTTTATGATTTTACTGACATTTTCATATACATTATCCCTTTGAAATGTAATGGGTTTGTCTGTGTGCTCCCAGGTGGAAAAGACAAACTATTAAATGTATTAAAAATATACTTAAAGTGCGTTTGTACATTTGTATCCACAACATGCTTATTTGAAGTGCATTCAAACTAGATTAAACTGCATTTTGTTACTTGTTCCTCCAACCCTAGACTAGCTGGGAACGTAACAGAATTTCGGGGCTCGTCCAGGATCAAGTGGTAACAAATTGACATTATCGGTGGTATTTGAAACAATGTTGAAAGTTATTCCGCTGGGG
>NW_015522623.1:0-1491 GCF_001515645.1 Sinocyclocheilus grahami
AACAGATTTACCAACTTACCACTGCCTTTCTGCGAGTTCTTCTCAGCCTCCTCAAAAAGTCCTGGCAGGTGTATCACAACACCATTTCCTGCGGGACAGAACAAAAAAAAAGATCTCAGCAAACAACAGCAAGTCAAAAGTTCAAACAATGAACTGAGGTTAATACAGAGAAGACATAAATACATACTTTTAAATGAAACTCGGTAAAAACAAAAACAAACAAAAAACTAGGAGGAAGGTCAAACAAAAACATACCAATAAAAGAAATGGCCTTTTTGTTGAGAACGCCGCTAGGTAGCAAGTGAAAGTCATACTCCACCGAGTCCACCACCACTGTGTGTCCCGCGTTATTTCCTCCCTGATAATACACAGCTGTTACAAACATGAACGCAAGTATCGCGATAAGATACAAATTTAGCCAATGGAAACGTTACATCACTTGTCCTGCCAACAAGTGGCGATGGCAAAGAACAAAATAAACGTTGTTCATTATAAGGTTAGTGTTGCGACTTCTGCAAGTGATTCCTTCTGCTTTTACCTCAGTCTAATAACAGCAAGCCTCCGACAGTACAGAAATAACGTTAACGGCTGCGCAAACTCTCCTTAACACAAAATGACGAGCGGTTGGATACGTTACCCACCTGGCATCTGCACACAATGTCGGCGTCCATTGCCAAGAGGTCGACCACTTTCCCCTTCCCCTCATCGCCCCACTGAGCTCCCAACACGACAGTCACTTTATTCTGGGGCTCCTGCAGGATCCGCAGAGAGTCCACGCTGTCTCTGGAGCGCTTGAGCGCGGGTTCACCGTTCAGAGAGGCCGTTTCCTGACCATTAGACATTGTACTGTCCGCAGCCATGCCGAAAGTGTGTGAAGAACAGCGTCAACGCGGCTAAACTACTCCAATATGGTTGCGCGCGAAATCGGCCATCAAAATAAAAGTCCTGAAAGAAACAAAAGCGGTGGTGGGGTTGGCAAACACATTGCCGTCAAAACTGCACAAAGAACATGCATGCTTGTAAAAAATAAATTGGAGGGAGTGACACTTACTATTGAAATGTTATTTTATATATTATTAAATTTATTTTCCACAGGATGGTTTTAGACGCTTGTTATATCTCACTTCATGGGCGTATCTTGGCGGGTAGGTGGTGTGGGAATATAAAAGTCTTGCGTTTATAACATTTTTTTTCTTTTATTACTTGTAAACATTGTTTGTGTGCATCTTATTATAGTTAATATTTTTGCTCAGACTCCGTTTGCTCAACCATAACAGCTGTCAACCTCTCTGCGATCTAGTAAATCTAGTAGTCTGAATATTTACTTTAATTGAATAATAATAACCTTCTTTAAAACAAACAGCCAAACCAGTCTGAGCCACATTTCAAAATATAGGTAAAGCGCATTTAAGAAGTTAGAAGTGCAATAAAAATCCTATTCAACTATTAAAACAATTGTAATCTTAGTTGTTAGATATATATATATATATA
>NW_015522624.1:0-1491 GCF_001515645.1 Sinocyclocheilus grahami
ACGAGTTTTAATTTTTATTTGGCATACTATTTATACACACTTTCATGAGATCGGGTTGTTTTATGAACACTCGCATACACAACTGCTTTTGATACCAAATGCAACTTTTAGACAACAAACGCTTTTTTAGACGAGCTGTAATATCCAACTTATTTGTCAGCATGGATAAAGCCATGTCTCGTGAATGTGTGAGCCTAAAGATTATTGCCATACATTTAACATGAAAATGCTATTTCAGCCTTTTTACTCAAATTTTCATGTTTGATCCAGGTCACTTGTTTCTTTGTAATTCTTTGTGAAGTTTACTAGCAATTTCTCAGTGAAAATTACACCGATTACACTGAGAAAAGTTTGATGTAGAAACATTTTCAGTCAAAATTAAACTACAAAATTAACTACAAAGAAATGGCGAGTAACACGGAGTTAAGAGTAAAAAATCTGAACCAGAAAAACAGAAATCATATTATTTTAAATTTTTTTTGCAAAACACACTAGTAATATCTTTGTTTTATTTACAATATTGAAAAATATTTATTACAGTGTATTGATAAATATCTAGAAGAATATCAAAGTGCATTAAACGGTAAAACTTTGCACTACAAATGAGTGTTTATGATTACGATAATACATGAATATGATAAATAACAGTTTGCAAAATAGCTAGAAAGCTAAAAATAACTAAAATTTTAACTTACGTTAAAAATAAGGTGGACAAAGTCACTTTTAAATAGTTACTTGACCCTGAAGTAACGCCCAAGTACAACTGTAAATCGCAAATGCAAGCAAGTTCATAAAAACACGGCCACACGTGCTCCTTTTGTCATTACATGCATTTATTTGAGAGGGAAAAGCCATACACATCTCTTTGTGTTTACCAGTACGGTTTGATTAATTTAACAGGTCATTTTAAAAATTACTAAAAATAAAGCATAACAAACATGGGGTTGGGGGGCAGCACAGAAGTGTTGATTTCAAGGTCAAAGACAATCTGGATGTAGAGGCAAAGCTTCTCTGAAGCCTGGCAGATAGACGTCAGAGTCGACATCAACCAGACGTTAAGAGAGAGAGAGAGAAACTGAAAAGCACCAACCACAGAGCCAGGAATGGTGGGAAGTACTACACTGATCAGCTCAAGCCTCGCTTCAATGTCACAAGCTTCTCGTTTGCCCTAAAATCACACGTTAGTCTTACGATGGCGACGTCTCGAGGTAAAGTGTAGTCTCTAGTGTCTCCAGCGCCAGTAGCTTCACACAAGCGTAGTGTTTTCTTCATGAAGTCTTGTGCTTGCACTCCTACTGCCTTCATTTCACGCCCAAACACACACCCAATTTACATAACATACTCCAGCCCTATTTATATAAATCAATCCACAGTGCCCCGCCCCGCCCCCTTCCCAAACCCCCACCAATCAAAATAAGAAAACCTTAAACTTAATATTTGCTCTTTATAGATCTGAAAATATACACCAAAGGGGGGGGGGGGGGGCCCCCA
>NW_015522625.1:0-1491 GCF_001515645.1 Sinocyclocheilus grahami
GAAAAATTATTTTACCACAACATACTGGCACCTACTTGGCATAAGCTTTCTCCAGTAAGGCAGGCCAAAACTCATTAGATGTTTTTGAAAGGACAAAAACGAGTTCGCCATTGATTGTTGGAAGTTTGTCATCAATGACAACTTCAGTCCATTTCCCAAACCGCCAGAACTATACAAATTAAGCACAACATTGGGCTTAAAGGACTGATGTAATTTTAAATCGTATTCAGTTATACTGTAAAAGACCAAAGAACTCACCCTGAAGTGAAATATCCCTGCATAATCTTTGCCAAATGACTGGTCAGCTGGCATGACCTGGTCCATGACGTCCTTCTTAAATGTTAAAGCCCCAACTGAAGCAAGAAACCAGCAGTTGCCTAAGGTAAAGGCACAAATATTAAAGAAATAGATATTTCAAGGTATATGCAGTGACATTTACAGGGTAGATAACATGCCTACTGGAGTATGTATAGAAATACATAAATAAACATACCTAAATAAGATCCTTGGGAATAGTCAAACCTGGACACCCCCTGTACAATAAGCTGAGGGTCTGCTACTATTTTCTAAACAGTGAAAATACAATGAAATTTGGCCAAGTGATTTAGGAATACCAGAAAAAAACATTTAGATTCATATAATACACGTTGGGTCTGCTTTCAAGACACTTGAGATATCTTTCCACTATTGTAAATCAGAAATGCTGGGAAATGTGACAGGTGAACCTGTTCTGACAAGCCTACAGAGACATTTGGCCATACTTTGACAATGATTCTTTCAAACAAGTTACTGAAGGTCTGAAGATGGAAAGTCAATACAGGTAACTTACTGATGGCCTCAACCACTTGATTTGGTCCAGATCCAGTTCAAGTTTCTTCTTTGGGTCAATGGAGCTGCTGTCTGGAAGGAACTTGTCATCAACAAATCTCTTTTTATTGGTGATACAGCTCTTCCGCAGCTCCTGGTAGTCCTGATCCAAGAATTTCAAAGGGTCGTCGAGAGTGCCTGTTTTGTCTTTTACGGTGGATTCATTCCTGGGTTTCTTGTTTACAAGAGGTGGAGGCATTTTTTTTTCTTCAGTTGCAAAAGTCTGTTTCTAATGATAAACTACAACGAAAAACAGATAAAGGTGACACGACTGCGAGATGTCACAGCTCTTATGCTATGTTTTGTTTTCAAAGACCTAAAAGATAAGGGACTTGTTTGACTGGTTTGGGAGTGTAATCTTATCCCTTTGAAAGACTTATCTTGATAATTATTCAGTGACTTAATCAGTGGATACATTCAATTTTGAAGATATAAGTAATATACTTTACCTTCAAGGGTAACAACTCACCTAAATGAGCAGTCTTCTCCCAGTAGACTTAACTTATTCTCTTTGCTCTGACTCTGGAACTGTGCTCAGACTGAATGATGTTTTCAGGAAGTGTGCAGTGTTTTGTTCTGCACAGTGTTGCCAGATTGGAAATGTCCAAGTATCGTACCAGAAGC
>NW_015522626.1:0-1490 GCF_001515645.1 Sinocyclocheilus grahami
GTCAGTCACAGCACTGTAGTCATTTTGCTGTAATCTGTTTTTCCACGTAGTGGGTATGAGACGGCTCAGCTTTGGTTTAAAAGAGTTCAAAAATACTTGTTACCAGTCATGACAATCGAGCAGACACTGCACATGGGCGAAGATTTCTAGAGCGCATGCGTCGACCGCCCGCATTCGTGCACGACTTTGAAAGGCTATAGTATAGTATAATTTGAAAGGCTACGCGTGTTCGACTGTATGCATATACGCTAGCTTACGAGTACAAAAACGAAGTATACTTAGGCCTTAAGCAGAGTGCAACAGGATTTCTACTATGTAATTTGGGGTGATGAAATGCCTACACATAGTAGTATGCAGTACTAATAGCAGTAATGGTAACTGTATGAACATAGCCCCTCACGAGTGGTGGTGGGGGGGTGTTGTTTCGGGTGGGAAGCCTGCAATCTGCGATCGTGCAGTTTGCTCACACTCGCGAAAGCCTGCAATCGCATTCCTATGCGTGCTGTTTATGTTTTACTTTCGCTTTCGAATGCTCTCTCTTGGTGTCAGCCCTGGCCCCGCTCTCTATGAATGAAAACACCTAATCCGTCTTCTGCGCAGTGCCACTGTCAGTATGCCACGGTAGGCGCACACAAAGAGCGTGCTCTCTCCGCCGGAACCGTCTTGCAGCACTTCTGCGTCTTCGCGAAATCCTTGTCACAACATCGTATAGATGACATTGTCTCATCTGATGCTCATACGTGTCTTCATATTGCGTTTGTAGCTGATAACAGAAAATCAGTAAAATGGTACAGATTGCAGTACGAAAGATCTCCACGATTAGCCTGTTTTTGCACGTCCTGCTTTTCCCTGCGTGATCATTTCTGTCCAATGAATGGATGACCTTAGCACACGTGTGGTTTTGTTTACAGTTTCTGGTTCACTTGCAAAAAGGGCAGTGTGAAAGCGAACCGCGCCAAACAAAAAAAAATCAACATTGTAATTTGATCCGGACCAATGTGTCACAGATCGGCCAGGCTCAGCCACCTCCCAATCACAGCGAACACCATCACGTTTCCCTGACTGAACTCAGAATAGTCAGAAGTGTTTGTGCTTCACTAGAGACTGTCATTTGTATTGACGACCACTAGGTCACAGTATTACACCAGCATCCATCACCAGATTGCTGACTGATGAAACTATGGGGAAATTTTGGATGTGATGTGATCAACACTTCCCCATAGTTCCCCACAAAAGTTCCCCAAGACTACAAGCTTCAAAGCTCTACATTTACAACAATCATGTTAAACCGGTTTTGAAACTCCAGACATGCATGACTTTCATGAACACAGACAAACACGCACTGGATTTTTAAGTTTGTGTTACTTCCTCATAAGAAATAAGTTACAATCATGTGAATGTCGTTCAACTTTTCCAACATTTAAAGGCATCTGGAAATAAGCTCCTATATTAGAACAGCTAAGGAGCATTGTCAGGCATGATGTGGAGTG
>NW_015522627.1:0-1490 GCF_001515645.1 Sinocyclocheilus grahami
AAAGGTCTGGGATGGAGTGCCCTCTAGAGGAGCTCATGGGCACTCTAGCTGGAGATCGTGACAAGCGGTCGTTACTGTAAATGCTGCAAAATTATGAGATCAATCACAGTTACTTATTCTGATGTATTGACATGCATATTAAGTCGTAAACCGTGTCCGATTACATTTTCATTTTCATTATGCTTTCCACCAAAGGGCAATTTTTTTATTGATTTCCAAGGGCATTTTAAGTGTGTGTCACACTGTGTCAAATTCTTAAATCAAATTAGAGTAATGAGACACTGAAGGCTTTTACAAATTAAATGAAATCAGTAGAAACAAAGTCTTTTCACTGCATTGGTGGCACAGAAGCTGAACCTGATGTGTTTAGTTGTATTTACACAATTTTTGTATGTATTTTATATTTTCCATGCTGCTCAGAGGTGACAAAAATACATTTACACAGCAGTTATTTTATTTTAGATATAGAGGAAAAACATATGCTTCTTTAGTATTAGGCAATCCAATATCTCTACCCAACATTTAAACAACAAATTCTGTGTTGACGTCACTATCAATTAATGAGTTTGACCAATGCTAAATATTTAACATGTTTGGTATAAAATCACACCCACACTTACTTGTTAACCACATCCACAATGATACATAAAACAATTACATTTATATAGGGCATCATTTTACACCAAACACAACAATGGAGAGAAAAAAAACAAACGATCGATACACAGTTGTTTGTAATAAACCTTTTATTTTAGTCACTCTGACATCTTAAAAATGTATGGTATCATGATTATTTACATTGCAAATCTCAGTTTCAGTTTATTTATAAAGCACTATTTAAACAACAGGATGTTGACCAAAGTGCTGTACAGCCATAAAATTATTCCTAATAAAACAACAACATCATAACAGACGAGAACAACTACCTGCAAACATCAAAAATCTTAATGAATAGAGTTGATAAATGACACAAATCTATCTAGCTCTCTTTCTGACCATACAAAGAAACTATTATCAGTATATCACATCTAAACCAATATGAATAAAAAGGTTTGTTGTAGATATAATCTCATTCAAATTTACTCATGAATAAATTGCTGTAATTCGGTGCAATCTGAGTATACATTGCTGTTGAATTTGTAAATAAAAAATGTTTAGGAAGAGGTCAAAGTCCAGTAGCTCAGGTCCAAGTGTTTCGTAACAGGTGTTGCGGTAATGACTAAAATCAGTCAAATCAAATAAAAATGTTAATTTAAAAATATGTGTAATTTCATAGTTTCAAGTAACAACATGACTGCTAATAATCAATTTTTTAAAATGTGAAAATCTATTAGCTTTCCTAATGGAACTGATTCTTTTCAGATTTTTAAGCACTTGCTCTGGAAAATGCATCAAGATGATGTAAAAACGTTAGTAGAGGTTTTAAATTAATGTTCACAAACACCTCAGACCTTGCTACTGATGCATAAAAAGAAAATTGTTGATGGAAA
>NW_015522628.1:0-677 GCF_001515645.1 Sinocyclocheilus grahami
CAAAAATGGTTCCTCTATGGCATTGCCGTGAAACCCCCTTTTTGGCTCTTCCTGGCACCTTTTTTTGAAGAGTGTATGATTTCTGTATTAGAAGTAACAGAATGATATTACTTTATATTTTTGTTTCAGGTTTTCCCTTTTTTCCACAAATGCCGCCGTCACCTTTCCTTGCAGGCCCTGCTCCACAAAAGCTCTGCAGCAAATGCACAGGAGTCAAGAATCAGAAAAGTGCTGCGATAACTCTGTTTGAAATTACAATCATTAAAATAAACTACAACTTAAGATTTAAAAGATGTTTTATTCATTCCTGTAGTGTACTCACTGAGAGCCTTTGATGGCAGCACTGCTTTATCAGTCTCTCTGCAGCAGATAAACACACGTGTGCCTCATCTGTTCCTGTAACATCCAGACAAGAGTCAGTCACCTCTGTGATTTATCTGCTCAATACTGCATTCACATGTTGTTAACTCGCTTTTTATCTAACACAAGTGCTCCTCAATTTATCAACAGTACTAATGGACAAATTAAATATAGTAACTAAACATAAGTTATCTATGTAGACTTGTTTATTTACATTACTTACATTCATCTAAAGCAGTGTTGACAGTGACTTCTACATAATAGCACACATACATCTCTCACTCAGATGTCTGTTCATGTTGTGATGTGCTCATCTG
>NW_015522628.1:873-1490 GCF_001515645.1 Sinocyclocheilus grahami
CAATTGAACAGTTTACTCTACAGTATGTGATTTTAATACAGGGAACCGGGTTTTTGATTTCTAATACTCACATTTGTAAACACCCTCGTCGCTGTTCTCCATCACGTTCGATGATGACGTATCCTCTCGCATGGGATTCTGGGATAGAAAAGTATCCATCGATGAACACTTCAGAATCTGGACTGAAGCAGTAGGACATCCGGGGATTTCTCACCTACTCTTTTATGTATACTGAGGTTTCAGACATACTACTTTCTTCCCTACTATATAGTAGCAGAAAAGAGTATGTGAAGTATGCCATTTCGGACAGCCAGCAAATGAAGGTGAGGTTTGTGCTGAAGATCTTTTATATCATTAAGATATTTGTATCAATGCATTTTTCTAATTTTATTGATAAGCAATTTAGATTTTTAGACCCCTTAACCCACCCCCAAACCTAAACCTACCCATTTTATAGCAAATAAAAATACATAAAATGTAACGGACTGAAATATGCAGGGAAATCGTAACGTAAAGACAATTTCCAATTTATTTGCAGCAAGCACACGTAACAGAAGCAAGTGAGTCTGAAAGTAAATTCTCCAAGTTCCTGTTCTCCTCATCCTCCTGTCGTCATC
>NW_015522629.1:0-1490 GCF_001515645.1 Sinocyclocheilus grahami
AGTTCAAGATAAATCTTTTAATCTCACTACTGCAGCTTTCGGTTTGCCAGTTTCAAATGAATATTAAACAGCAAGCACAAACTATGCAAAAGTGGCAGTCCTTCCGGTGCACTCAGTGTCCGAATTCACTCTCTCGTTTTCATTCACTCTTTCAAGTGAACTATATTAGTGGCCTAGGGAATAGTGAATGAGAGCATAGGAGGTGATTTCGGGTACATTCTTTGTGTTTGAAAGAGTCCTCCTGGTTGGAAACAGGTGTGTCTGTAATCAGTTCCTAGGCAGGGGTTATGGGAAATGGAGTCTGGAATTGAGTGGTAAAGGTATGGGATGGAGTGCCCTCTAGAGGAGCTTGTGGGCACTCCTGCTTGAGATCGTGACAGAGCTCCCCCCTTAAGGAGCGGCTTCCATATTCTACTCAAAGGGTCATAGAAGTCCAGGAGGTAGGCGGAACAGAAGAAGGGATGGAGGGCCAGGTCCATGTGCTGGAGGAGGACCTAGGGACTAAGGCAGAGCCGGTGGAGCAGGGTGCCAGGGCGGAGCAGGAAGCCAGGGCGAGACAAAAGAGTAATCCAACTAAAAGGCAATGGTCAGGGCAGGCAGCAAACTATCACAAAACTAGGAAAACAAGGGAAAAGCCCAGGGTCAAAACACAGGCAAGGCAAAAACTAGGAAACAAAAAAAAACAGAAACTATGAAAGGCAAGGAATTTCAGTTACAGACAAACAATACTGAGCCCTGTGTGTGTGTGAAAGGTATGTCACAATCCGTGTTCTGTCTCTTGTTTTGTAAGGACTTTTATGTTGAAATGTAGTCTTAGTTTCCTCTGGTTCATGCTTCCTTCCTGTGTTTGGTTGAGAATCTTTATTTTCGAAACTACACTGTACAGTATTTTTAAACAGTATGATATCAGAGGAAAAATAAATATTGTGAATAAACCTTAACAAGAGACCAAAAAAAAAAAAAAACCTTTGGCTAAATCTGGAAAAAAAAGTCTGATGAAATGGCCAACACATTAAACCAGCATTGCAGAGATCTGGCAAGAAGACCAAAACTGCCCAGGTCTGAGAGGAAAACATTAAGAAAATGTTTCTGACTACATATAGCACATGGCAAAATTTAGTAATCATATACTTTTAGGCAAAACAAAAAATTAACTATTTAGTAGATTAATGCAAAGAGAAACGTTTTAAGTAAATACATGAGGGATTATTTTTGTTAAAGCTGAGATACAACAATAGCTCTAAAATAATGTTTTGGAATTAAAAACAGAGGCTTGGGATGAGATGTGTAAGAAATACTTACACAGCAAAACATTTTAAGGACAAACACCTGACAAATGTCATGAAATAAAACATCTGAGCAATGTCTTGAACTATGTCGTTCACTTTGCTGTGCATTATCATAATATATCATTACATGCATGCAGTTCTTTCGAACTTTCTATTTATCAATGAATCCTAAATTATGTATTACAGATTCAACATTGACAA
>NW_015522630.1:0-1490 GCF_001515645.1 Sinocyclocheilus grahami
TAAATGTTTTTATAAGAGGAATGTATTGAAGTGCTTGTTTAACAAGTTTGAAATGTTTTAATATTCTTGTTTAACAGTTTTATGTTCAGCATACTGTAATAAAACCGTTAAATGAACACAATATTATAACTGTTTCCATGTTAACAATCAATATGTACTTCAATGGGTCTTTGTGTGATTTCATAATAAAAGTATCTAAATTGTTAACAGACTATCTTTTATTTTAAAACCTAAAAATAATTGCTCAGGAACACAGTTGTGTAAGACATGTGTAATGTGTTTAGTAAAGTGACACAATTTGTGTTCTATTTTTAACACATTTTAACTCAGTATGTGTTGTCCCTGAGCACACTCAGAACCTGTTGAAAATAACACGTGTTATTTTTAACACATTTGTTTTAAAAGTGTACCTTGATATTTTGTGTACAAAACATTATGGTAATATCATGGTACTTTATTGTATGCAACATATAGATTAGAATATGAAGTGTAAAGACGGTATGTATTTAGGTGAGTCTATCTTTGGAAACACGGTCTATTAAAAAAAACAAAAAAAATCAACCTGTGGTTACGATCTAGGGCGCCCCCTGCTGTCTAGCCACCTACCTTGCAGGCAGCGCCCTTCTTCCAGCTTTACAAGGTCGGGGTCCTGAACGTTACGCTGCCCCAGGGTGGGCACGAGGAGCCAAGTACCCATGTAAGTGGACCCCATTAGAGAAGCTTCGCATCTAATCATGAGTTTTATTGCTTTTAAAATGTACAAATAAAACGGCACTACTCTGTGTTCTCAAAGTTGCAACTTCATAACATATATTGGTTGGATTTTTTTATATAATAGTTTAGAAAATAGTTTTCTATAATAAAACCAGTCGTCTTTAAACAATCTTTCAATTCTATTATTCAAGCCTAGAGAGAGCAATGTGTTCAACAATAAATACATGTATTTCTGAACATTAATCCGTGGGATGCTTGAATTGTTTCCATTCATTTAACGTCAGGCACTTTGAAAAAAAAAATCTTTGGGAAAATGTGAACCAATTTAAATTTAAATCTGTTAATAAGCTTCCCACTAACTATTGATCTGTTAAGTATTATGTTTCATTTTTGCTCAGCGTTCAGGTCCATTCTGTGCAGAAAAAGAGTAGAATATGTTCACAGAATATGTACAACAATTAATAGAAAGTTTCTTCCATTTCACACACAATATGTAGACTATACAAAATACAAAACAAGACTATACAAAATATGCATACATGTTGACATTTATGATAAAGTTGTAATGTCCAACAGGAAACAATTTTAGTCCTGGTCCATGTAAACTCACAGATACTGATGAGGTGTAACAGAGATGGACATATTATAGTATGACCACAGAAGCATTTCAGTAAACTTGTTGATAGTGAATTCTGCAGGCCCATCAATGCTGCGTTATGCTGTAGTGACCTTTCACATGAAATTATCAACATCATTCATTATTGTCCGGCCCATGT
>NW_015522631.1:0-1490 GCF_001515645.1 Sinocyclocheilus grahami
CCAAACACTGCGGCTGCCGTCTGCGGCGCCATCTTAGTATCCATCGACACCAATACTGTTTGCAAATTATATTTCAAGCTAGATTATAGAAATTATCATGTTACTTTGGTTTAAATCAATACATACGTCTGGTTTCCTAAGACACATCTTTAAAAAGTGTTTGTCTTTGTTACTTCCTTTAGAAAAACAACCTAATTACCCTCAATACATGCATCCAGCGAATGCTGGGCCAGCATCTCATATCTTCAGCCATGTGGTTTCCAGCCACCTTAGACCCAAAACACTTCAGTTTGTCTTTATTAGGCAACAAGCAGGTTTAATCAAAGCTGGGGAGGCTGTGTACTTTCCTCCTTCTAATGTGCCATTAAGCTCTATTCGGTACGACTGAACAGTTGTCACACAAAGTGGAGAAGCCCAAAGTAATCAATGGTAGTTAAGAAGTGTAATTTATCACCTTGCCACAGGCAGGGCTGTGTGGAAGCAGGTCTAGTGCAGGCTGGGTAAGGCTTGAACGGGAAGATCGAGTAAGGTGGCGGCAGTGGTCTTACATGGGTCAAGGCACAATTACTCTTAATCTGCCTCTTGCCATGACCACTGACAGAGGCCCAGTTCAACTGCTGCATTATCAAGGTTTATCAATAGAATGAAATTAAAAGCCATTGATTTCTACATAGGTGTTTTTTTTCCTTTCCCAAACTGCCATACCTTGTTGCAAACTTGGAAAAAGTTAATGAACATTTACAATGGTGTTCAAAAGTCAGAGTCCACTTGTGAAAATACTTTGTGATCAAATTTGGAAAGAACATCTGACCATATGTAAAGAGTCACATGATCAATGTCACAAATTTAGGTCTTTGATTAGGTACCTACAAATAGAGCTTAGTTATTTCTTTTACATTTAGATCTTAGTTGTGTCATATTGTTTCTATGTTTAAAATCCTACTTTTCTTCTTCTTCTTCTTTTGAAGACACAACTGTTGAAAAAGTTTAAATGTATTCCCTTTGCTTAGCAATGATACCAAGCTCTCCCTCTAGTGTCTGAGACCAGCACTCTAACTTGGAAAATATTTCAGGGGACAGAAGGCTGATAATATGCTTTCTCATGGGAATAAAGTTAATCAACCAACAACCCAACATTTGAATCGTTTTCACATACTGTAATAAGAAACCTGTAATAACTGCTCTGATTGTCTACGCATGGGTTTTATCTGGGGTTCATGGTGGTTCTCGGCTCGTTTTATTTAAGAAACCAGTTTTTACTTTGCAGTGGTGACCCAACACAGTACGAAAATGCTTATCAAACAAAACAAAACGAACCGTGAAAAATGCTAATAACACCACAAATTGCACTGGACCAAAACTATTGGTCAAACTTTAGTTTGGAGACCAATTCTGACTATTTACTATTAACTATGACTTTTGCCTAAATAAATGATTATTATTATTTTTTTTTATTATAAGCAAGGTAGTTGTTAAGTTTAAGTATGGGC
>NW_015522632.1:0-1489 GCF_001515645.1 Sinocyclocheilus grahami
GCTGACTAAATACTTTTTTTCCCCACTGTATATAAAATAAATGTAAAAAATAAAATACAATTCCACAGTTGTCAGACTTACGTGGAGGCGGGATTAGAGGTGGAGCCTGACTGACTGGAGGAGGGAGGAATGGAGGAGGTGGGATGTTTGGAGGCAGTGGTCCTGGGGGAAAGAAAGGAGGTGGCATCTTGGCAGGTTCAGCCTCAGAGCTGGAATGTTCCGAGATCACCTACAAGTGTTAAAGTCAAATTATTCAGTTCCCAGACATGATGCCGGCATGTTAGTTTTACAGTGGAGATTGAGGAGAGAGTGAGAGCATGTCACGTTTGTAACCTGGATATTATTCCCCTCCAGATTGTGGCGACGTCGTCCTTCCACCCTGCTAATGGTGGCAGTCTGTCTGCCAATCACATCTATGGTCCCGGGTGTCTTCCTGCAACAAATACAAACATACAGCTTTACAGGAGCGTACATGCATTCCGTGTTTTTCACTCTGTCTTCCAGATGCATAACAAACACACAGCTCAGAGTAGGGCTGTGCGATATGACTGTATACCACAGACGATATATTTGTGCATCAAAACTGCTTTGTCATTTACTCGACAGGGCAATGAAGAAACATGTTTGAACTCAGAAATACAGCGCAGGACGTGTCACAAGTCCAAATGAGGAAAAACAGGTTATTAAGGGGTGTAACATGAGTTTATTGGTTACAGTTGCCATGCAACCAGTGTTATTTTAGTATTATTTATTTACTATGATAGTATTTATTCATATTTTGAATTAGCATTTATTTGTATGTTTTCTGTATTAATTTAAATTTTGATTTTAGTAATTTAGTTATGTGCTCGGCAAATATTTTTTATTTAGTTTTAATTAAAACTTCAGTTTTTTGTTTTAAGTTTTAACGCTTTAGTTCACTAACACCACTGCAGTAAACTTTGTGACTTGCAACATTTATTTAGAATTCAACTGATGTATGGTTATTTTTGAGTTTGAATGTGATGTATGGTTATTTTAGATTTTTTTTTTACTTTGTTTTGTCATTTTTAAATCCAAGGTGAGGTGTGTTTGTGCAACTCCACTGTGTTGTGCATTTACTCAAGTTCCAAATCAACAGAGAAAATCGATCAAATTAAATATTTAAGTCCTGCTTTGGCTTTGCTTAAAACCATTTTCATGGGCGCGGCAAAAATAGACAATGTAAGTTAAATGTAAGCAATATCACACAAATTATGCTGTCATTCCAAATATCAGCACATTTTATGATTCTGGAAAGCACTTTTGCTATATTGTTTAATTAAAGCAAGGTTATTTAAAATATAAACCAGCTAAAATAATTGTTAATTAAAATGACTAAACCGTGATATAAAATATTGGTCATATCGCCAACTCCTACCGGAATGCCATGCCCAACTAGGTAAAAACACACACATAAAAACCCAATATAAAATACTCTTCTAATGACTATACAGTTCTGCAAAGAAAA
>NW_015522633.1:0-1489 GCF_001515645.1 Sinocyclocheilus grahami
TGTGTAGTAATTGGGTTATTGGTGTATGAGCATTATAAAGATGCACAGACAAAGTGCGAAGGAGGAGCTAGGTAGGGGGACAACTACTCAAAGAGACCTTTCCCTTTACCGTTTCTAATTGGCCACCCATGGCCTTTTGCTATTCACCTTTCACATTTTCATCCAAAAGCCAGAAGGAAAAAGAAGGTATTTATATGCTGAGGACTCAGGCTACTAACTAAGAGTATATACAAACACATCTGACTTTTTTCCATTTTATATAAACTTTTTTTTAGTTTCTTAATACAGCTGTCTACAGTATCTTATATCTTTGATACAATTAAGAACCTGATACAGAGGTTACAACCTTATTTTCAGTGTTTCAAAGGGATCAAACACTTCTGACACTATTCAAAGTTTCTGAATAATGCAGAGAAATTATTAAATTATTCTTTTCTTTTGAAAATGCCCCTGTAACCCTTATACATACCATCACCCTTTGCCTTCAAGCTTTCTCTGAGCAGCTTGTGAAAGATGTGAGAAAGTTGATCTAATTATTTAATTTACTAATTAGCACCCATGGAATCTCACCCCAGCGTTGGCCTTCCCTGCCCGACCCCTTGAAAGTTAGTCTGTGTTAAAGGCCATTTTTATTTCTTTACCCAAAAGAAGACAAAGGTAATTTGATTGCCAGACCCTTTCCATATGCTTGCAGACCTGTGCGGTCAACCAAAGCCCCCAGAGACCCAGTCGGGTTGTTTCACTCAACGCTTGCAAAGTGTCAGCCCCCCCAGTCCCAAACAAAAAAAAGTAAAAGCAAACACATTGAATCTAGTTAAAGAGAGAATGAGGCAAACAAACACAAAGAGGGGAATCAACTGACCCGCAAAAAATGCTCTCAAACACACGGCCTTCAAACGGTCAGGGGAAGGCTGTATCTGTTCTGCACTAGAGGGCTGGTGAACGGAGATAAGAAATTGAATTGATAAAAGAAAAAAACAAAGATTTTGGACTAAAGCTTGACTTATCACCTCCATAATAGTCAGGCGTTGAATTAAGACGGGCAGATGGCGAGGAGATTACAGCCATTTGAATTCATATATAAAGAACTGCTTCTTAAAGACGATAATGAATTAGAAATGTGATTCGCATTGAAGGCTGATAGGGAAAGCCTCCCTTTATAGCCAAACGGACTGAGGCCTGTTTCTACCAGGGCAATCTGTATTTCAAACTGAAATGCTGCCCAGTGCTGCTCAGTTAGAGTGCCGTTTTAAATGAACCTCTAGAAGGAGCGCACATGTGCTTATGTGACACCAGCGCATAAATGAACCTGCATTGTCCTGGCAGATCATTGCCTCGTAGACTCATTAAACCTCCCCACCACCTCTGACTACAAGGAAGCACAGCATCCTCATTACCAAAGAGCCACAGGGCCTGGGGTACCGGTTTAAACCAAACAAGGATGCCATTACTCTTCACAATACTCTGAATGGGCCAGCGGGGAGAAGGG
>NW_015522634.1:0-1489 GCF_001515645.1 Sinocyclocheilus grahami
ACTTGGTATTGGGTACGTCAAGTCATATTATATTTTTCTGTCACTAGTTAATTCATCTCTCTGTTTAAACTAGCAACTATGTATACTGTTTGAGTAAATTATTAACTTATAAAAAAAACAACGCATTTGCGCACTAGGAACCATGTCTGTGTCTTCGCTCTCACACGGAGGGATTTGAGTAACGGACGCGAGTAAAGACCGGATTGTTTTACGACTTTCAATAATTATTTTTATCCCTATCAGATGTTCTGTTATCCTTAAATGTGTATGTTTAATGTTTAATAAATGCGATTGTTTTATTTAGTGAAACTAATGGTGATCCTAGCACGCAAAAGCATCAGTATGTGTCTACAAGCACACCATATGCAAATATCACGCAGAAAGGGATGCATATCACTAACGTTACCCTAAAAACCACCCTTACAGAAACCCTCGTGCATTTTAATTTATATTAGATGTTGTTCAAAGTAGATAATGCCCATGTATATTTTAAAGGAATACAATACGATCCATTGTAGACGAATCATCAAGTGAAGCCTTGATGCTCCAAATATGTATATTTTATATGGAGATAAAAAAGTATAATATTCAGCTAAAGGTTCTCTATAGTTTTGTAGAAAGTGGTTTAAGAAATAGGTATGGTTAAATATATTTCATTTGTCTCGTATGAATATTCCCATTACGATAATAAAAATGCATTTAAATTATATCGTTTTATGAAAATTGTTTTTACTCACATAAAATAACACTTTGGTGCCCTCTGGTGGTGAGTGTTACTTATCGTAATGGTACAATCGGAAGTGCAGTTTTCTGTTCGGTCCACCAGGAGGCAGAAGCGGCTTCAGTTTCAGACAAGAGGCCTTCAAATAATTGACAACATGACAAAGGGGTGGTCTATCAGTAAACGGTTATAAAGATGGGGTTTACAGGCCATAGACTTTGACTGCATGAATGGAAATATTTTCTAATAAATAATAGTAGTGTTTGGTTTTGCACACCTTGAAATATCTTTAAAAATGTTGGTGGAACTGAATTTTATTACATTGTGTTTGCTCAATATAAAAACTCCCTCTCAAATAATCAGATTTTCATAGGTAAGTTATTTTATCTTGGAAGAATGGTGTGTGAGAGAGATATCTGATCTGTTGTCAGTTTTTTAGATGAGGAAGTCTGTCAGACTTTCTGTGAAAAGTATAATTTTCAATGTGATCACAAGCAATATGATAAGTTACTGAATTGTATGTTTTTCATGTTGGTTTGATTGACAATGCCCAATGTAACTGAAGCTCTTCATTTACCATCTTTTAAAAAACGGTCAAGAGTTTATTAGGATTAATTTCCCAAAGACAGATTTCTATGACAGAAGTCATAGATCCTCTTCTGAATATTGTTAATTCCTCATTATCATTAGGATATGTCCTATAAACTGTCTTTTTATAAAAATAAAACAGCAAAAAAACACAACTTGATCCTAGAGAATTAGAATTAC
>NW_015522635.1:0-1488 GCF_001515645.1 Sinocyclocheilus grahami
TATATATATATATATATATATATATATATGTACAGTATGTATAAAATCTGAAAATTACATTTTCAGCAAACAAAAAAGATTCAGTCATTTTTGTCTGAACAAATAAGGGCAGAACTACTTCAATGGTTTTCTTCACTGATGTTGTCCTTCATTTCAATCCTTCAATGTAGAGATGATGTCAATAAAGTGCCTATTCGGAATCCATAGGAGGATAGCAGCAGCCATCTAAAGCTGAGTTTCATTCACAATTGTGAGAAGTGAATTGGCTGCTTACGTGTTCCTGCAAAACCACCACATAATGTGCATTTCTTATTATTGAATCAAACTATTCAGAAGTACTCCAGATCATATTACATCAATATTACATATTACATTAAAGTGTAAATGATCCCGATTCAAAAAAATGGAGGGGAGGTGTAAATGCTAATGCATTTTTGGTAGACATTCAAATATTCAAGTATTGCGTAATAGAGAAACTATTACAAAGATCTCCATCTGTCCCTTTTTCACAGATTGGTGAATCTGTCATCATCTATTCTTATGTCATTATTTCATGTAGCTGACCTACCTAAAACATTTCACCATTATCAGCTATCATGTGTGCCATGAGTGTCATGCAATTATTCCAGTGGAGGCACATTGAAATTTGTGGTGTAAATGCAATCCAGCTGATTCAGACTCTATATGAAACGCATGTTTATGTGTTTATGTCAGGTGTAAGGGGGCCAAAAACACCTGTGAGGACTCACCCCTGTTGATTCCTTCATGAGAACCTTGTGCAGCAACGTTTGCATTCACTGGTTCGCACCTCTGCTGGATTTAAAGTGCACACAAAAGATTTCATGCTGCTAAATTGTAATTCCATAATTAGTTTTGAGCCATAGAACGACGAACTACAAACTAGCAAGTGTGGCTTTTGACTTCAAATTAAGCTTTGCCCATGCTCTGCTTTTACATCCAGATTTAACATTGCTGTGAAAGTGCCTGCTATGATGTGAATTTTTTTTTGTACTCTGAATGTCGTCAAATCTTCAACCAAAACCTATGAATGCAAGTGATCCTTCATGAGCAAACAAACAAATAAAAAAATAAATAGTAGATTTTTGGGGAAGACTAGTGTCTGATATGGGCCCCAATTAAAAGATTAGGCTACATATCAGATTAAGGCTTTAGAGTGAATGTAGCTCTGTCTAGGGAATACATTTTTGTTATTAAAATGTAATTTCTGTTTTGTTGTTGTTTTTCTTTTTCAAATACGTGCATTGAAAATAAGGCATGTTATTAATCCTGTCATTAAATTAGTTACATTTCATATAAGTGTAAATATATTATACTTTTTTCTGTTGTTCTTAAATAAATTGGTAAGTATTTAGATGCAGTCATAAACATTACTAACAACAGAGCCACTAAAACTGAATTAATGTACAGTTTTAAAATATTTTTTGTAAATTTATCTTTTGGATTCTTTGTTCTATATGATAATATTAA
>NW_015522636.1:0-1487 GCF_001515645.1 Sinocyclocheilus grahami
AAAGACAACTGTTATTTTACAGTTGTATTTTTTTGCTTACATTTTGAAAACCCTTCATAATTCAAAACCTTCTGTACATATCTAATCTAAGCTCCGAAAGTTTCAAAACATCACATTTATCATCCTATTACTTACAAATAGTGCAGGCGCATTTGTGCAGGAATCATTAAGAATTGTAAACATACCTGAACTCCTCCATAGCCATTTGGTGCCAGGTATCTCTCACATTCTTCAGCTATATCTGCCCACTGCCACTCAAACAGATGAACAATAGAGGTCCTGTTATGTTTAGTGTTTGGGTTGTGCTGGGCAAGACACAGTCCAACAAGTGCAGCCACAATCAGGAGCTTCATTGTGCCTTTGTCCGAAGGAAAACAGTTTAGGGTGAGTGATCTCAGTGTCATAAACACCATCCAATGAATGCTGAAAAGCCATCTACAGATCAAGAGACTACCTTGCATGTAAAGTGCTGTTGTTTGTGCAGTGCTTGAACCAACTGGCAATCTTGAACTGTAATCTGTTGGTAATAATTAATTTTTGTAAATGGTAAAGACAAATGTGTACTTACTAAGCATGTAATGTCTTTTGTTTCTCTTAACATACACACACACACACACACACAAACTTCACATGATAAATAATGTCCTTTTTATTTCAAATCTACTTGCTTCAAAAATAAGATTAAATTATTGCTGAAGAATCTCTTCTATTCGAAATCTTGTTACAAAGAAACCGTGCTTTCTACTATTTGCTGTTTATTTTTGTTTCGCAATATTAGTAGTTCTTGTCCTTGGCTTTTCTGAAATTATGCCAAACTGTCATCTATAAAACTGTGTGCTGCCAAATAGCAGTTTGCTGTCAGAACTGGTTCATTCTTACAACGGAGCAATTAAGTGAAATAGTGTATGATTTTTTTTGTGTGTGTTTTATAAAAAAAAAATTCATTGTAATGAATTTGTTTTTTAATGAATACATTTGGATTTTGAAGGTAGTTTTTCAAAATTGTATAATGTTTAAATTTAGATAGATAGATAGATAGATAGATAGATAGATAGATAGATAGATAGATAGATAGATAGATAAAAATGAATTGCCTGATTTGTAAAGGCTGTTCTATGTCAATATGACTGATAATAGTCACAAATCAATAAAAAAACGTTATGTCTGTGCCGAATTCACTTGAAATATAATTGTAATTCTAATGTGCCATTTGCCATTGCCCACATTACAATTAATATTTAAATTAAATATTAAAGAACTGCGATATAAATAGCAACATTAAAAATGAAATGTATTAACAGGAATCGACGGATTTTTAAATTTATTAAATGCAATAAACATAGTAAATGATAGTTTAAATGTAATTTTACTTACATGATTAATTAAGCAGTGTGTTCGTGTGGTAGGTCCTTATAGACAAGTAATCTGCCACTTACATGTATTACATGCATTTTGCATATTACATTTCAAAAGCCACTTAACTCCTG
>NW_015522637.1:0-529 GCF_001515645.1 Sinocyclocheilus grahami
TATCGACCCGCTCATGTGAAACATGTACGTAACTCTTATACATGCATGCACCAATTTCTGATCAGAATCAGATAAAACTATAGCTTGAATGTGCCTTCCTACAGGTAGTAGAAAGTTTCAGTGCTATAATGTGTTTAAATCGTACGATAAGAAACTAACCTGATTTTAGCGAAGAAATCCTAATTTCTGTTGTTAGTAGAGGGTACAGCTTTTCTGACAGGTAAACCTTAGATTAGCAGCCCATATAAATGGTACCAGAATAAATCGGTCTGATCTTGGGTGAAGAAATCCCCTTTTTCAGCACTGTGTAGGTGATCTGAGCGATACTCCTCATTTCATTAATTTAAGGCCTTATTATGTGTTACGTATCATTGTATTTCATTTTGATTCGTTCATGTGAAACATTTACGTAAAATTAATGGTGTTATTCTAGCGTAGCTAACTACGAATCCACCATTGCCTGTGAAGTGAATGTGCTGTTTTGATTAATGAATGAATTTGTATGGGACATGTCATAACTGACTGTTAT